>NW_026727393.1:0-33855 GCF_029784015.1 Lycium ferocissimum
TTTGAGATATGAAATTTTCTAGAGTATGATGTGTTATGGCGCCATCGACGGGCGGGCGACCATATTTTCTGAGCCCCTTGCATGATTTGTATTTTCAAAAAAATGAACATTTTGGTATTTTGGATATGCACTTACTTTCTGCACTTCTGTTTCGATTATGACTCAGATTTGTTTACTGTATCTTCTGCTTTGCATACTCAAGACATATTAAAATCGACCCCCCGTCTTCGGGGCCGCGTTTCATGCCCGCAGTACGGACGTACGCAGGCCGGTGATCCGCCGCCCAGGACACCTATTCGCGCTGTTCGAGTGCTCCCTTTATTCCGGAGCCCACATTTTGCATATATATTCGTCCGTTACATATGTATTTGTTTGATCGGGGTACGGTGGGGCCCCGTCCCGTCATATGATTTCGTTGTTCTCGAGAGGTCTGTAGACGTATATGTGGGTTGTGCCTACTTCTGTACAGATGTGTCCGTATGTTACATGTTCTGGGCGATCCCATTCGCCGTGGCAGCCTTGTCGGCTAGCCTCTATATATATTTTGGGCCGATGCGCCATTTGATAGCCTTGCCGGCCTCCGTGATATATATATGTTTGTGTTTGAGACAGTTTGAGATAATTTGAGACAGCATCTGATATTTGTATATGTATGAGCCATCCGTATGTGATTCTGTATGATAAGTGTGTTTGCGTGCCCCACTCGGGCACTAGTCACGGCCTACGGGGTTGGGTCGTGATAAGGTTCTTCCATGTTTGATCCGTCATTGACATCTACAGATGCATGACTTCTTCTTCTTTGTTCATCCCTAGGAGTACCTAACACAGTATCAACTACCCGATGTTCAGCTTCAAATGGAGTAAAGAGGGAACTGGTTCCTCTATGCCTTCTGGAGATTCTACTGCATCTTCTTCGTTGCCCTGCTTGACTTGACTCATCAACTCATTCTTTCCATTGGATATTTCAATGGCTTCATCAGGAACCTTTGAAAACTCCCCATCTACGGCTTCATCATCGTGTGTTCCCTTGTCACCAAATTCATCAAAGATCACATGCGCACTTTCTTCCACACAATGAGTTCTTTTGTTGTAGACCTTGTATGCCTTGTTGTGAGAAGAATACCCATGAAATATTCCTTCATCACTCTTTACGTCAAATTTTCCCAAAGCTTCCTTACCATTATTGAGAACAAAGCATTTGCATCCAAATGATCTTAGGTAGGTCAGCTTAGGTTTTCTCCCATTTAGCAATTCATAAGGGGTTTTCTCAAGCAAGGACCTGATCATGCACCTATTTATCACATGGCAAGCGTTGTGATGCCAAAATTTCCCATTTCAAAAAAAACTTTTGAACACACCACTTGCTATCAGCATTGTTCTGGCCATATCTTCAAGTGCCCTATTTTTCCTTTCCACAACACCATTTTTCTGAGGTGTTCTGCGAGCAGAAAAATTGTCACTTATAATATCTTCAGCCAGAATTCTTCAAACTTGGCATTTTCAAACTCAGCACCATGATCAGATCTAACGCTCACCACTTGATTTCCCAACTTTACTAGAATCTGTTTCACAAAGGCCACAAACACAGGGAATGTTTCATCATTGGTTCTTAGAAACAGAGTCCAAGTAAACCTGGAATAGTCATCAATAATCACAAAGATATACTTCTTTCCTCATCTGCTTTGAACCCTCATTGGTCCACAAATATCCATGTGAAGAAGATCTAGTGGCCTTGAGGTGCTCACTTCATTCTTTGGTAGATCTCACTTGCTTTCCTTTTATGCACGCATCACGCGCCTTATGATCTTTGAATTTGACATTTGGAATCCCACAGACCAGGTCCTTATCAAGTTGATGATAAAATCCATGGGCATTCCAGTGGAAATTATTCGCTTGTTACACAACAACCCCTTAGAGGAAGAGCCAAACGGGGGAGGGGGGGGGAGGGGACTGCAGGTAGGAGAAATTGAGGTTTCGGCTCTAGAAGGGTTTGGGGTTGCTCATATTTTACAAGAGATGCTTACTTGTAAATCAGATCATATTAGAACTCGCCAGGAAGTACTTGGTACTACGTTCATTAGGGGAACAATACCTAATCCCAAAGATGCTCCAGAGTCTTTTTGATTGCTCGTTCGGCAAAAAGAAACTTGCATGTCCTAGTCGTCTGTGCCACAGCTCAGCATCATCATCTATAGCACTAAGGCATGTCAAATCACCACCATTTAATGAATCAAAATCTTTAACATAGATGTTCTTGAATCTCTTTGGTATAAGCACTACTTCACCAATTTTGAGATTGGTGACAGTGCAAGAACAGGACAAGAACTTCACTTCATTTCCCTTTTCATAGATTTGGGACACACTTCACAAACTGTACTTCAATACATTTACATAATAAACATTTTCAATTGCATGGGATGGGATAGTTTCTTGCCAATGCCAAGAATATATCCTTTCTTGCGATTTTCAAAGGACACACTCCCACCTTAGAAAGCCTTAAGTGAGAGGAAATCATCCATTCTTCCAGTCATATGCTTCGAGCAGCCGCTATCCATGTACCATTTTTGGCTGCCTCCTTTCACTTCAGCCTGCAAACAGAGTCACTTGTTAGACTTAGGAACCCAAACCAGCTTGGGTCCCTTATATTGATAGACGGGTGAATTAAGCTTCTTTTTACCCAAGCAGGCAACACATTCTTCTTCCAGGGACCAGGTCCCTGGGCTTTAGACTTCTTTTCAACAAAATTCTTATTTTTATGAAAAGACTGAATTTTGGCTTGACATGTGTCTTTGAAATGACCTGTTTGACCACAGTGAGTGCACAATCAATTATCAGTCACAATGACATACTTTCTATGGGGATTGTAGGGGGCTTTGGCCTTGCCTTCCACCATTACTCTTGTGCATAGCAGCAACCACATCAGAGGACCAGGTCCAATGAAGTGACTTGTCAAGATCAATTTTAACCCTTTTCAGATCCTCGTGAAGTTGCCTATTCTTTTCCAGCTCAGTAGTGAGACTCATTTTGATTTTCTTGAGTTTATTTTAAAGCTAAAGGTGAGTCTTACTAGCCACTTATTTTCCTTTGGATGGAGTGTTCACCCATTTTTCCATTTGTGTTTGTAACAGAGTGTTATATCCCATATTTTATGCATCGAAATATTTTAAGCTAGTTGCAATAGGTTAAGGACAAGACTATTCCGGGATACGAGGTAGAGACTTTTAACCTCCGGTTTTGTTTTAAGGCACAAGTTGCTTATAATTTTATTGGATGGAAATATTAAGAAAAATTGGGGTTAAAAGTTAATTATGAAAAGTTGGTAATTTCATGAAAATGGCCACATGTGGCCGTGTAATGGGGTATGGGCCATGGGCCACATGGATGCATAATATAAGTATATGAAAGGTGATTAATTAATCATATTCATCATCTTCACCTTAGAAACTCTAGAAACTTGGAGGAAAAAAAAGAAGGGGCCATTCGGCCATGGCCTAGCCGAGCAAGAGCTTGGAAATTGATCAAAAAAATATTTTCTTCTAGCTTTTCTACCAATTGGAAGGTCCTCTATAACGTGGAGTGGTCATTGGAGCAAGCAAACCATTCATTTTTGCAAGCACAAACTCTAGCCAAGTTGAGGAACTAAGTGATAAAGGTAAGGTTTAATCCGTTTTTCATGTGTTATGGATGATTTGTACATGTTGTAGTGTGTAGAAATGGATGAAAATCGTGAAATCTTGCATGGTGATGTTGAGCTGTGTGTGTTGGGCTTGGCCGTGTATATGTTGTGTTGTGTAGGAGTGAAGAACTAATTTTATTTAGTATGTTTGGGTTGTTGTGTTGTGGGTTCTATGATGCAAAAGAAAGTTTAATGGTTCAAATTAAAGTTATAGTCGTTTGTGGCTTGTTATAGAAGCTAATGGAATTTTAAAATAGTTTCTTGTATCTATGGGAATGATGTTGTCAACGTGTGAATTGTTGGTGTAGTTGATGGATTTGGAAGAAAGAAATGTGTTGTTGTTGCTCTTATTGGGTTTGGAAAGGTTTCGGTGGAGTAGTACAGTTGGTTGTTTTGAATATTGTTGTTTTGATTGTTTGAAATGTTCTTGAATCTTGTTTGAAAGGTTTCGGATTAGTATTTGAATGTGTGAGCATTGATGTTGACTTTGAATGTATGTAGTAGGATTGAATGTAAATGGAATGTTGTCAAATTATGTAGAAAAGAGTTACTAACGTTAGAATGCGTTTTGAATTGATTGTTGATGTTGCTAATATAATTATTGGTATTGTTGTTGATGATTTGGCCGAGTTGAATTCTCGGGGTTGTTGAATTTATAAGGGAAATCTTGCCCAAATTTACGTAGATAAAGTGCTAGTTTGGGATGGAATCCTAAGCATCTATAGCTAATGTTTGGTATATAATGATGTTGTTGTAGATCTTGGGAAGCCCGAGACTTAAGTTTGGATTAGCTTAGGGAGCGGACGAGGTATGTAAAGCTTACTCTTTCTTTCTTTTGGCATGTCTTAGATGTAAGTAAGATATGATACGAACCTCGGGGTAACTCTATTCTTAAAATTCGAGCATGTCTATGATTCTTATTCACTTCTTGATGTTAGCATTCTTAACATAGTCGAACTATGGTCCTTGTGTCTTTTGTATGATTAGATTTCAAATGTTGCCTAAAGAGATTTTGTTCGTAAAGGATTTTGTAACTACGAACAGCCGTAACTTTCATAGACGGGCTCGGATCGCTTCGAAACGTTCGTAGAAGATTTTATAACGAATAATGACTCTAACTTTCATGAGCGGGCCCGGATTGATTTGATGCATATCCGTGGTCCCCGAGATCTTCCTTGTATAGTCCTAACGACTTTTTTTGAAAGAACTTAACATGATTACCGTTTTAACTCTCGAGCGCCGACTACTTACTTATCAATTGAGTCTTAAAAGATGATTTGTGTGCATATGGTTTCTCACTACTCGCTCGTGCGGCTGTTGTTACTTCTTTCCCGCGTCCCGGCCAGGGCATGTATTCGTGCAACTCCCCGTATTATTCACCGCGTCCCTCACTGTAGGGCCGGGGCACGTTATATGTAAATGATGATATGATGATATGGGGGGCGGGGGCACGTATATGATATGATGATTCAGCCACGGGATGGGGAGTATGATGGCTGAAATGATGGACACGTTATATGTATACGATGATTTGTTACGCGCGTCCCTCACTAGAGGGCCGGGCACGTATATATATATATATATACATGACATATGATGATTTTATTTACCGAGTCCCTCACTAGAGGGCGGGACACGTTTACATACATATGTACATGATGATTATTTACTTATGTTTCTAAGTCCCATAATGATTTGGATATGATATTGATACGCATGATTCATGTTTCAAAGGCAAGCCTTATGATCTTCTATTCTTCTTATTTCAGTATGATCCTGTTTACTGTATTTCATGCTTTACATGCTCAGTATATATTCCGTACTGACCCCCTTTCTTCGGGGGCTGCGTTTCATGCCACGCTGGTGTATACAGATGAGTAAAGGATACTAGTAGAAGATGTTCCAGCTGAATTGGCGAGCTCCAATTCCTCCAGTCTTCTTGCCGAGTCGGAGTATCTATGTGATGGTATCTTGAGTTAATGTTAGAGACTTTGCGGAGACGAGTCATGTATGTAACAAGTCGGTTTTTGTAAGCGGCTCCGTAAGCCGATGTATCATTATGCATTATATTACATTTCATATATATATATATTTTACTTGATTTGAGAAAGGACGAAAAGCATGTTGTTCTTTGAAAAACTTTCATTATGTATTCATTTCATGATTTAAGAGTCGTAAGATTATGGGTATCACGAGAGTCGGCGGGTTCGCTCGGCCTTAAGTAAGGGTCGGGTTCCCATCATGCCCTCTTCAAGTTGGGGTGTGACAAATTGGTATCGAGCGGTTCGTCCTAGGGGTTGTACGCAAAGTCGTGTCCAGTAGAGTCCTGTTTATGGTGTGAAGCGCGCCATATTTATAAACAGGAGGCTACGGGGCATCTAGGGTGGTTACTCTTCTTTCACATCTGAGATCGTGCCATAGAGCCAAGTCATAGGGAATGAGATTCCTTATACTAACCTTTGATTTACGAGAAGAATGGCATCGATAGAAGAAAGTGACTAGCGATATTGGAAGTTACAGAGCACGCAGGTAAGCAAAGGTATGAAAGATATATGTCGGGTAAGATATTGAAGTACGATTGAAATACAAGTTGAAGATTAAAAGAGAAAGTAAACAAGAAAGTGTAACGAGTGCGGTTTGAGTTGGGCATACGAGGTATGTTCATCATTTTAAATCTTGTTGTTGATATTGGGAGCCCTGCGTGTGGCTATGACATATATATATATATATATATATATACATATGTTTGCCCCGAGAGGCATTGTTGGTATTTTACTGCGTGCAGGTTTTGAGATAGTAACAATTACAGAGGAAACTCTGCCAAAATTTTCCTAGAAATAAAGAGAGAATGAGATATAGGTTTGTAATATGCCTTGAAAGGTCGTGCCAATAGCAATGATAAGATTTGACTAAGCTACGAGTACGGCCGACATCGAAAAAAAAAAGTTAATTGCTGAATTAAGGATAATAATAATTAGAAGGTCGATATCGATATGGAAAAAGAATTTGGAGAGGGCTTGTAATCTTAAGAGATGTTAAAAAAAAAAGGGCTGGTAAATCTTGATGGAGTGTTATTTAAGGTACTGACTGAATTGATAAGCAGGGATGAATTATGATGAGCTTATAGTTAAAAGAAGTAATAGTATGATTAAGATAAGAGTACAAAGGAAAAGAATTGTGATGGATATGAATGTATTGATAAGACGGCTTGTGAGATATTAAGGATAAAGTTGACCAGAAAGGGTAAAGGGTTAAGAAGTGTTATATTATAGGATTGATTACGAATAAGATATAATGTGAATATAATGAGGATTGTTATAAAATAAGTAAAGCCTAGTGAGAAAGTGGCCAAAGCTATGATGTGATCTATGTAGCTAGAATATAAAGGCATGCCAAGTGTGAAACGGAAAAGCGAGCTATAGAACGAATAAGGAAGGCTTATCAAGTTCTGTAGGGGAAGTTTGGAATAAGGGTTATATAATAACGGAAATGATAGCGAGTGTAAGGAAAGAAAGGGTAATTGGAAGAAGGAAATAAGAAGAAAGCGAGATAACAGTGTAGTAATAGACCATGACATGTGTAGCCAAGGATACGAGTACTATAAGTGACGGACCGTGAAAGACTCGGTTATAGAAAGGATGAGGAACGAGGTAAAATGAGAGCGAGAAATCAAGGCCGATAACCAAGTATTTATAAGTAACGACGATCAAGGTGTGTTCATCACCATTGGGAATGTGGAAGTTTAGGACGGAAAGTAGTCATATCCATAGGTGAAAGTGAATTGAGGATTGAAAAAGGGCTAAAATAGTAATTGTGTAGTCAGAAGAGTAAGAGACCCTTTCTAATTCGGAGGGAGGTGTGTTATGAGAACGTTTCGAAATCTGTTAAGACTTTAACTTACTCCAGATTATGTGATGAAGGTCATGCGGTGAGGTGAACGCCATCATACTAGCATTAAAGTATCGTATTTCATCGAGTTCCAAGGTTAAGCGTCTTTGAGTGAGAGAAATTTTAGGATGGGTGACCCCGGGAAGTGTACTAAAAGTTACTAAAGTCGGACACGGTAAGAACCAAATGGAAGCGGAGAGTAATCTAAGGGAAATTAGAGTATACGAGTGGGCGGAAACCTTAAGAGGTCACGTAGGACGGGCGGATTAGACCGGTGAAGAAAAAGAAGGCGCATCACGGCTCTAGAAAGCGGGGTAAGTTGAATAGCGTTTGGAAATATTTTGTAAGCAAGATAGTAGAAATTATATATGTACGTATGCACATGATATCCCGTACATGGCTATATCGGCGGATATGTGTATCCGCAACCAACGTGGCGGATATATGGAAGGCATTAATCGGACGAGGGTAACGAAGTTCAAGTGAAAAAAAATATATAAATGGCACAAATGTTACAAGGCAAGATGATTTTTTTCACTACAGGTTAAGCTTGGAAAGTTCTAATACAATGATATTTGGAAAAAGAAAGAAGGTGAGTAGATGGAAGGTAAGGATATCAAAATGTCGGACGAGTGAAAAGCGAGAAAAGTGCCGCCTCCGAGAGAGATGACGGCAAAGCACGGGACTATTTGGGTAAATATTCAAAAGTATAATCGTGTAGGGATAGTGTGGTACATATGGAACAAAAGAGAATGTGTGGGGTTGGAGAACGGAGATGGAGACAAATGGGACGAAAGATATTTGACCACGGATGAATGAGAAGTAAAAGAAAGAATGGTTCCGTGTAACGATGCTAAAGATTTCTAAGATCTCGAAAGACAAGTGCCAAAGACGATGGATACCTAAAACTATTGGTGTATGGACCTTTAATAAGGGGGGAAGAACATATTGGACTTAAAAGGAATCATGGCATTCTCATTCGAAGGAATTTATTAGCTCGGAGCCGAGTTCGAAACATATCGAGATATCAAGAGAAGGTATCGGAAGTAACGGGAACGAATTGACAATTGTAATAAAAGGAACAACGGTTGGTGGTTTGGAAATTTTTGAAGGAATGAAAAGCAATAGAGTTGTTCTATGAATGGAAATAAAAGAGTTCACCGGATATTAGGAAACATCTCATGGATTACTAATTATACTAAACATGGGAGCTTATGCTATAGGATTATATGAACCGTTAACGTGAAGCTATGCCCAACTACAATTGTATGAGGCCAATTGGAAAGCTCACAAGCGAATGTTACCGACGGAAGGAATATGTGGAGTAGAGTGAACCAGGAGAAGGAAGGACCGTGACTAAGATTGAATATACTTTATACAAGTCGTACAAGAGTAGTTATGTTACCTATGGATATTTATATGCTAGGGATGAGACCAAGCGAATAGTTAATGAGAAAAGTTTTGATTCGGTAGAATAACAATACGGTGATAATATTTTGGGTGCATTAAGGAAAGATGTAAAGATGGTCGAAGCTAAATTACCGAGATAGAGTTAGTACTGAGGACAAACAGGACACGGCTATGGTTGAATCAAAGATCTATTCCTATACCGGTTGTAAAATAAGAGAGGGGTAAAGACAAAGTAAAACATAAGGGTTAGTGAAGCCACGCTAAGGTATTTCTTGGGCTAAAATTGAGCACCTGCGCTTATTCTTGTAAAGATTGCAACATAATATGTGACAGGAAAGTTGAGTGCAAGATCTGAGCAAAGGGACGATAGAAGAGTTTGAATTAAAGATAAAGAAATGACACGAGACAATGTGCCTAGAATGTTACAAGTTGCGTAAAGGGGATTATAAGATGATTTAAGCAAGATGATCAGAACTAGCGGGCTACTAAAAGAAGGTGAATATATGTGTCAAATTCTTTCAGGATGATACTAGCTGATGATAGTTAAAGCAGGGGACGGCTATTAGCAGCTCAAGATGACAGAAATCATATGACGACAATCGGCGTCGACACTTAAAATTCAGTTGGCGAGTGGGTATGCTTGAAGATATCACCCATGAAAGGTGTAATGAGATTCGACAAGAAGGAGAAGTTTAACCCGAGATGTATTGGACCTTATTACATTGTTCGTAAGGTAAGAAGGTTACGTACTAAAGACATGGCTTTTGTTAAGGTACTGTGGAGGATGCGGAATAATAACGAGGAGGAGATGACTTGAGAAGTTGCGAAGAGAGATGAAGAAGAAATACTTGATTGGTAGAAGAAGATCGGCATGCTATAGTAATAAAGGAAACCCCCCCGAGATCCTTATAAGACCTTATGAGACTAGTTTAACATTCGAGGTCGAATGTTCTAAAGGGGGGAAGGATGTTATATCCCGTATTTTGTGCATTGGAATATTTTAAGCTAGTTGCAATAGGTTAAGGACAAGACTATTCGGGGATACGAGGTAGAGACTTTTAACCTCCGGTTTTGTTTTAAGGCACAAGTTGCTTATAATTTTATTGGATGGAAATATTAAGGAAAATTTGGGGTTAAAAGTTAATTATGGAAAGTTGGTAATTTCATGAAAATGGCCACATGTGGCCGTGTAATGGGGTGTGGGCCATGGGCCACATGGATGCATAATATAAGTATATGAAAGGTGATTAATTAATCATATTCATCATCTTCACCTTAGAAACTCTAGAAACTTGGAGAAAAAAAAAGAAGGGGCCATTCGGCCATGGCCTAGCCGAGCAAGAGCTTGGAAATTGATCAAAAAAATATTTTCTTCTAGCTTTTCTAACAATTGGAAGGTCCTCTATAACGTGGAGTGGTCATTGGAGCAAGCAAACCATTCATTTTTGCAAGCACAAACTCTAGCCAAGTTGAGGAACTAAGTGATAAAGGTAAGGTTTAATCCTCTTTTTCATGTGTTATGGATGATTTGTACATGTTGTAGTGTGTAGAAATGGATGAAAATCATGAAATCTTGCATGGTGATGTTGAGTCCGTGTGTGTTGGGCTTGGCCGTGTATATGTTGTGTTGTGTAGGAGTGAAGAACTAATTTTATTTAGTATGTTTGGGTTGTTGTGTTGTGGGTTCTATGATGCAAATGAAAGTTTAATGGTTCAAATTGAAGTTATAGTCGTTTGTGGCTTGTTATAGAAGCTAATGGAATTTTAAGATAGTTTCTTGTATCTATGGGAATGATGTTGTCAACGTGTGAATTGTTGGTGTAGTTGATGGATTTGGAAGAAAGAAATGTGTTGTTGTTGCTCTTATTGGGTTTGGAAAGGTTTCGGGTGGAGTGGTACATTGGTTGGGTTGTTTTGAATATTGTGCGGATTGTTTGAAATGTTCTTGAATCTTGTTTGAAAGGTTTCGGATTAGTAGTTGAATGTGTGAGCATTGATGTTGGTTTGAATGTATGTAGTTGGATTGAATGTAAATGGAATGTTGTCGAATTATATAGAAAAGAGTTACTAACATTAGAATGCGTTTTGAATTGATTGTTGATGTTGCTAATATGATTGTTGGTATTGTTGTTGATGATTTGGCCGAGTTGAATTCTCGGGGTTGTTGAATTTATAGGGAAATCTTTAATTTCTGTAGATAAAGTGCTAGTTTGGGATGGAATCCCTAAGCATTTATAGCTAATGTTTGGTATATAATGACATTGTTGTAGATCTTGGGAAGCCCGAGACTTAAGTTTGGATTAGCTTAGGGAGCGGACGAGGTATGTAAAGCTTACTCTTTCTTTCTTTTGGCATGTTTTAGATGTAAGTAAGATATGATACGAACCTCGGGGTAACTCTATTCTTAAAATCCGAGCATGTCTATGATTCTTATTCACTTCTTGATGTTAGGATTCTTAACATAATCGAACTATGGTCCTTGTGTCTTTTGTATGATTGGATTTCAAATGTTGCATAAAGAGATTTTGTTCGTAAAGGATTCTGTAACTACGAACGGCCGTAACTTTCATAGACGGGCTCGGATCGCTTCGTAACGTTCGTGGAAGATTCTATAACGAATAATGACTCTAACTTTCATGAGCAGGCCCGGATTTGTTTGATGCATATCCGTGGTCCCCGAGATCTTCCTTGTATAGTCCTAACGACTTTTTTTGAAAGAACTTAACATGATTACCGTTTTAACTCTCGAGCGCCGACTACTTACTTATCCATTGAGTCTGCAATGATGATTTATGTGCCTATGGTTTCTCACTACTCTGCTCGTGCGAGCTGTTGTTACTTCTTTCACCGCGTCCCGGGCCAGGGCATGTTTTCGTGCAACTCCACTGCATTGTTCACCGCGTCCCTCACTAGAGGGCCGGGGCACGTTATATGTATATGATGATATGGGGAAGGCGGCCAGGATGGCATATGATGACTTCATTCACCGCGTCCCTCACTAGAGGGCCGGGGCACGTTATATGTACATGTATATGATGATTTTATTTACCGCGTCCCTCACTAGAGGGTCGGGGCACGTTATATGTACATGCATATGATGATTTTATCTACCGAGTCCCTCACTAGAGGGCCGGGACATGTTATACATGCTATGTACATAATGATTATTTACTTATGTCACTCAGTCCCGTAATGGGCTGGATATGATATTGATACGCATGATTCATGTTTCAAAGGCAAGCCTTATGATCTTCTATTCTACATATTTCAGTATGATCCTATTTACTGTATTTCATGCTTTGCATGCTCAGTACATATTCCGTACTGACCCCCTTTCTTCGGGGGCTGCGTTTCATGCCACGCTGGTGTATACAGATGAGTAAAGGATACTAGTAAAAGATGTTCCAGCTGGATTGGCGAGCTCCAATTCCTCCGGAGTCTTTGTCGAGTCAGAGTATCTATGTGATGGTATCTTGAGTTATGTTAAAGACTTTGCAGACAGAGTCATGTATGTAACATATCAGTCTTGTAAGCAGCTCTGTAAGCCGATGTATCATTATGCATTATATTACAGACTTCATATGTTTACAGATTTTACTTGATTTGAGAAGGACGAAAAGCATGTTGTTCTCTGAAAAACTTTCATTATGTATTCATTTCATGATTTAAGAGTACAGTAAGATTATGGGTATAATGAGAGTCAGCGGGTTCGCTCGGCCCTTAGTAAGGGTCGGGTGCCCATCATGCCCTATCAAGTTGAGGTGTGACACAGAGAGTTGTCTTTAGTTACTTATTCAACTTGCTCCTTTAGATCTACAACAGTGACTACCAAATCATCCCTTACTTGGAATTCATCAATTTCTTCACTTAGAGCATTTTTCTGATTAATAAGGCTATGATAGGCATCAATCAACACATTTTCTAAAGATACCAGTTTTTTCTGAGAGTAACTTTTCAGATTTTTCTTCACATCAAAAAAGTTTGCCTCATCTTTTTCATTGTCATCATCATCTTTAGATTTGGCCATGAGTGAAAAGCTTGACTCATATCCAGAACATTCACTATCAATAGCCAACATGGATGTATCACCTGCATCATCTCCATCTTCAGATTCACTGGAAGAATTTCCCCAAGCACCCAGAGCCTGCTTTACCAAGTTGTCAATAGCTTCCTTCTTATTGAACTTCTTGTCAGGGAGCTAGTTCCTCTTAGCCTCCTTATCAGCATTTTTGTAATAATCCTACTTGTGTAGAGGACACTCTTTGATGAAGTGTCCAGGCTTCCCACACTTCTGACAATAATCATTTCCTTTGAATTTCCTGCTGAAGCTTCCTCTCTTTGGGACCCCACCATTTCTTAGAATCATCTTGTAAAATCTTCGAGTGAGGTACGCCATCTCAGATTCATCACTACTTGTGTCACTTTTAGCAGCTTTGAGAACCTGGCTCTTCTCATTCTTTGGCTCTCTTCTTTCAAGATCCTTATTTCTTTTCATCTCACAAGTCTTAAGCTTACCAATAAGCTCGTCAAGAGTCAGTGTTTGCAGGTCCTTAGCCTCAGTGATAGCATTAACTTTTCTTTCCCAAGAATCTGATAGAACAATGAGTATTTTTCATACTAGCTCATTGGTGGGAATGATTTCCCCAAGTGAATGAAGCTTATTGATTATTGAGGTGAAATGAGTGTGCATCTTATGAATGGACTCATCCTCTTTCATCTTAAACAACTCACACTCAGCGGTAAGCAGATCTATTTTGAACTGCTTTACCTGAGTGGTTCCTTCATGGGTTGTTTGAATAGCTTCCCATATTACTTTAGCAAATCCACAAGATGAAATACGATTGTATTCATCTGGCCCAATACCACAAATCAGGATCTTCTTTGCCTTGTAGTTCTTTTCAATAGCTTTTCTGTCAGTTTCAGAGTATTCTTTTCTTATTTCTGGAACTGACTTTGAACTCTGCGCATCAGTTTTCATGGGAACAAAAGAACCATAATAGATTATGTCCTGAAGCTCTGAGTCCTCATCCATAATATAATCAGGCATCCTTGTCTTCCACCACCCATAATAATTTCCATTAAACCTTGGAGGTCTTGTTTGAGATTTTCCTTCCTCAAGGTTTGGTGGAGCAGCCATGGAGAAGATCCTTTCTAGGTGTTAACCTAGAGAGAACCTCCTCTGATACCAATTGATAGAAACTAAGAGTCCACCAAACAGTATCGAGAACCGGATTCTCTATATGTTCCCTCAAGTAAACAAAATAGAAAGTAAATGAGACAAGATATTTACGTAGAAAACTCCTACCTCAAGGGATTAAAAACCACGACCCACCAGAGTAGGATTTCAACTTCACTAACTGAGCAACTTTCATATTACAACCTTTGCAACCTAGGAATTAAAACCCTTAATCCCTCACCCCTTACAATAACTCTATTGTAAGCTACAACACTTGACTAACTCTAGCCAAGTAACCAGCTACCCTTGACTAACTCTAGCCAAGAAAACTTCTCCCCTTGGCTAACTCTAGCTAAGACAATAAAATAACAACGGTTGAGAAACTTCCTATAATGACACTTCTCGAAAGTAGTGTAGGATTACAAATGAATAACGAAATGCAAAAGACTTAACAAACCTAGGACTTAAGACATCTTCAGTTGTTGGGATCTGGTCCTTGATTTTGATGAAGCTTTAGTTCTTGAGAGGACCTGGAGAGCAGTGGCAGCTACACTTGAGAGAATATGAATTTTTGATTTTGCAAGTGATAGGTTAAACCTTGTAACATGTTGTATATATATTTGGGAGCATGTGAGAAGCATATGACCATGGATAGGGACATTTCATCGTTTGGTATTGGGTTTTAGCTATAGGTTTGGCCTCTAGCAAGCTGTGACTATCTTCTTGCGGTTACGCCGCGTCTGCACGATGGTCTTGCACGGCTTTAGAGTTGTGGCACGTTAACTGTACGATACTCAGGGGACCTGATCGAGCACCTAGTCCCTCGATTGTTTATCAAATCATCAAAAAAAATGGCATAACTTATCAAGTCTCTATTCACATCTTTATTTTGATAAGCAATATATTCCTGCATAGTTTGCCATTTAAAAGTGCTATTGACTCCGAGAATTCTCATATCGTTAACTTGTCAAAAATCCTTCTTCTTTCAAATATGATGTAACTCTACTTCCCCAAAGTTGGTTATCCTAGCTGAGAAGAAGCTTGAAACTCTTATGCAATGCAAGTTATGGTTCATTTCTGCCTCCATATCCTTGAACATTTTGGGTGTTAGAGCTTGTTTCTGTTTTTTTGAGTTTCATTAATTATATTACAGTTCCGGTTATTGTTCTTTAAGCGTTCCGCTAGTCAATTTACCATATCTTGGGTATGTTAATGTTGAGGAATTAGAGGTCACATAATTATTATTACATCAATCCATCCTTTAGTTGGTAAGATCCAACATCTCATGCATTTGCACATTCTCTCTAAGAATTTCGCAAAACACTTGTGTTGGTACGGATCCTTGAGTCGGTACATATTTTGCGTTATCTCAAAATTTTTAATGTGGAAAACTTACAGCTCACATAATTATCACTTCGACCGTCCCTCCTTTGGTAGGTATAGATCCTGCACCTCGTGAGGCATCTTCTCTCAAAATCTTTACACTTATCATGCTTCACGATAGAGTTCTTCTTCCATTTGATTTTCAATGTTTTAGATCATTGATTTATTATCATCTTAAAGTTTTCATAAAGTGAATACCAATCTCAAATTTCAGTAGAGAATTTGCTTGAAATTTTTCAGTTATGAGTTGTACTTCTATTAATCAGTCAATTTCAGAATGGAAAGGTTCATATTCCTATTGAATCTTATCTCAAATGAACTTGTAAGAAAGTTCTGAACATAAATAATACCGTATTTTCATTAAAATAAGTTAACCACTTTTCCTGTGTTTAATGGTCCTAATAGTAAAATAGATTTCTAACCATGTGAGGGTTTATTATTTTTAGAGCTTATTATCGCCTATTTCCGAGTTTAGATACTAAGAGATACTCTTTAGCTTTGACTTTCTGAGTTCATAGGAATATCTTTGAAATCCCTCTTCAGACTCAAGTAAGAATCTGACTTTATGATCTCAAAAATCATGTAAGATGAGTTTCCCATGGGGTCGCTTGGTAGGGTGCATAAGAATAATGCTGAATAGGGTTTATTAGTAATGCTAGTACTAGAAATGCTGGCATTAGTTATCTTTGAGATTATTTCCTATCCACTGTTTGGTTTGGTGTATTAAAAATAACATGCATTGCATAATTTTTCTAAAAAAAAAAAAATTGGTTGTTTACAAAAATACCTCCAACTTAATAATTGGAAAAGGTTTTTAGAGATTTCAGGGGAAATTGTGTCTTTAGCCATGCTTATGCATGTATTAAAAACCCTTGATTTGGCAATATCATGATTTGCTATGTATTGGTTATACATAGGATAAAACCAAATAGGGTGTACAACTAATACTTGTATTAGTTATGCATAGGTTGAAAAAGCGTGCCAAACAAGGTATTAGTAATTCACAAAGCTAATGCATGTATTATTTTTTCTAATACCTCCTACCAAACTAAGTGTTTTCTGTGCATGGTATAGCTTCAAATATGGTGATATGGAATAATATTTATTTAAGGAGTGTTTGAAAGATTTTCTATATGAGAAAAAGAGAAGGTTTTCTTTGTGCCTGTTAGTTAGCTTATGTGTTATAGCCTTATTTCTTGTTTGGAAAAGACTCAGGATTTAGTTCCTCAGCTATCTTAGGATTCTGGTGGATGATGGTATGAAGTACGATCTTGAACCTATAGTGGGTATTCTCAAAAGTTCACATCCCAAAAATTACGCCAGTTCTTTGAATCTTTCATAAATTTCACTATATTCGTACAACAACAACAACAACTATGCCTCAGTTCCAAACATTGATGAGAAGTATAAGACTAGGGTAAATTTATAGGTTAATCTTCAGAATATTAAGCAAAGGGATGTGACCAGTAATTAGAACTACAAAAATGACTCATTGCAAATATGGTGATCCAAACCAACTATACATTTAAAACGAGTACTTTAGACTAAGTTGAGAAAACAAGCATACACAAAGAATCACACTTTACCAGAACTTGTGCGCAACTTTTGTCATTCATTGCTTTAAAGAAAGAAGAAACCCTCTTTCCATGAAATAGGCAGTTATCTTGGCGCTCATGACATGCTTTATTTTCCCGTTCCATATACTCCTTGTTCAAAGTTTGTTGCATTGTTTCCCTAGCAACTTCTAAATCCTAAATAGTATATGAAACTCATGAAAAATATCAACTAGAATGAAAGTAAAGGATGAAATGGTGGATCAACGCATATTAACATGTCAAAAATAAATGAAGTAACATTATCTAAGCAACTTATTAAGGTTCAACATGATGGTTGAGAAAATGATTAAAAATGGTCCCTTATGTTTGAGGGTAGGTTCAAAATAGACCCTTACGAATGTACTTAACAGTTTTGGTCCTTTAAGTTTGCCTAAAGTTAACACTTTTAGTGTCTGTGAAAAATTTACCGAACTTTATCTGTTATATTTTGGTTTTGATGATGTGCATGGTGGTCTGTTTTGGGGATAGAAATAATGGAGGAGTCTCGCTTTTAGACCTCGCGAAAGCTTTTGAGTTGGTCATAGAAAACTTGAGCTTTTAGAAGAGGGAAGAGGACTTGGTGACCTACCGTAGTAGGTTGGCTAAGACTCAGATAGATTGCTCCTTCAGAAGTGTGAAGGTTATCCGAGCGAGAATCTTACGACTTAATATAATCTAGTGGTTATGGATTTAGATATCAAGAAGCAAAAGAAGAAGAGGGTTGCTTATGACCAACCAAGGATTAGATGGGGAGGCTTGACTGAGGCCAATGCTCATAAGATCGAGGAGAAATTGGTAGTTGCGGGGAGCAATGGGGATGCAGATGGTATGTGGGCTAGGACTGCTGACTGCATCAGAGAAGCAGCTAGAGAGGTGTTAGGGGTCTCAAGGGGTAGAGTTGAGAAAGTTTAGAAAGTTTTCAGTTTTAGAGTTTACTGAGTTAAAGGAATGTGTGACATGCTACCATCTCCAGGATTGACTTGGTTAGTTGGCAAGACTTATGATGTGCGGCATTCTATCGAGCGGGTTCGAGAAATGGTTAGACGGTGACAATGTTTCAGAGTTGATTGGAAATGGGGATTGAGGAGTCTACAAAAAAAGAACTAAGTGATATGACAGAGTTTCATGAGGTTTCGTGGTTAGCGACTAGCAAGTAGAAAAATTCAGGTAACCGGCATATTAAGGCTCATGGGAAGTGGCTTGTGTGATACGCAGTTGGATATTTTCTTAACACTCTACAGTTGATGAGTTAGTGTGGGTTAAAGGAGAGGGTTTCTGGAAATCCCTATAACGTGAAGGTTAGAGTTGTATCTTCGGAACGAGACCATATTTGAGGTGGTGTGTTATGTTGTGGGTATTACTAAATTGGATAGATTGAGTGATCATTTTCAGAATACTAAAGGACTAGAATTAGTCGCCCCAGATGGGTGATAGGACTGTGATTGGTTTTGAAAAGTTTGGAGTCAGTTCGAGTGGTCGTTGGAGGTGTTTAAAGGTTGTGCATTCATTCAGGGTCAGAATTGTTCGAATTAAACTTGATGGACTATGAATATATTCTCTTGAAAGACTTATGGTTTTCCTAGCAAATCACCTTCACGGATTCGATGGGTCACAATTCAGATTTGAGGTATGGCAGGTTTACCGAGCCTTGTCAGAGTTTGCGAGCAGACTTGATGATATTTTACAAGGGTCAGTTATTCAGACAGTTATAATAGTTTCCTATGGACTTGGCTCGGTGAGGTATTAAGGGGTATGTTTCCAGTATGGTGAATTGGAGATTTAAGAAGACTTGGAACTAGCCAAGTCGGCTGTGAGTAAGATCAGTTTGATGGAATTGCGTAGAGTTCTCAGATGGAGCAAGGATATTTTTCTGGCAAGAGTAAGTCGTGGTTTCGAGTAGTGTTTTGGAGAACCTATTGCCGTAAAATCTTCGGGGTGGTTGTAATACAAGTTCTTGGGTTACCGTCAGCCTTTGTACTCCCCTTCTCCATTCGAGGACGAACGATTGTGTAAGTGGTATCTGATGTAACGACCTAACAGGATGTTATAGTGTTGTTGACCCATTTACCCTTATTGACCCTTCCCTGAGTCCCGTTAGTATGATTTTGACCCACGGGGATAGGCAACATGGTTCCCGAGGTCATCGGGCGAGTTCCAGTAGGATTTGTGGAATCTAAAGTCTTAAATTGAAAAATCTTTGACCAATAATTGACTTTTGGGTAAAAGTGGCCGTATTCAAATTTCAACAGTTCCATTAGGTCCGAAACTCGATTTATGACTTAGTGAAGTCATTGGTTTGGTTCCCGAAAGGTTTGAATGTGATTTAAGTCATTGGTGGAGCAACTAGTTAAGTTAAAGAGGTAGAGTTGACCATGCTCAACATCGGGTTAAGATGACCCCCTGTCGAAGTTTTGAAAGTTTCAACAAGTTCGTATGATGATTTTGGACTTGTCCAAAAGTTTTGGTGAGATTCCAAAGAGTTTCAGATAGATTTGGGTTGTGTCGCGCTCGTATTCGATGTTTTCGTCATAGCTCTTTGGTGATAAATGGCACCATATTGATCAAACGACCTTTGTTTTGTGTTTCGATTGAACCATTAGATCAGTATCGTAATTACGAAGCTATAGCAAAAAGAATTGTCGCTTTTCGCCTTTGTATGAGAAAGTTATGGTCATTTTAGCGCGGACAACTGTTGCTGTACATGGTGGGTCCGCCGTAGCGGGAGAAGTTCCGCTATAGCGAGACCGCTATAGCAAAACTTTGACCAATGCGGTCGACGGGAGGCAGAAACTGACTTTTATATTACTAAATTCCGAGTCATTCACCACATAACACCAAAAACAGTTCCCAAGAAATTGAGGCGATTTTCTAAGGCTAGGGTGAAGTTCTCCCTTGAAGCTAAGTCTTAACCCTTTTCATTAGTCATTCCCTTTCTTCTTTAAGTTCCATGAATTGTTTAGTGTTCTTTAATTGTGAAGGAAAAGACTAGAACCCTAGAATTAGTAAACCCTTAAACAAATGATGGGTTGTAAATTTTTTGGTGGATTAATCATTTAGGCGTATAGGTTATCACTTTCGAGGAAGGGAATTTGATTACCTATGGTGGAAATTACATATTGAGACTTAGGGTTCTAATAAAAATGAGAACTTTGGCCTAAAATCTGTTTGAAAGGGGTTAAATTGATTAGAAAACCCACGAATTGGAATAGTATGATTGTTGGATTGAGATTATGACAATTTCACCATTAAGTGATGGTTCACCCAATTGAAAAGGGTATAAGTAATTGGGTCTTCTTCCCAATTGTTATTTTGTTAGATTAGATGGTCTGTGGCTTACTTAGCATTATGGTCTGTCACTATTTACTAGACTGCCATCGTTCCGAGGCGTTTCGGAAGCAGAAGGCTCGTGTGGGGTAGTTCGTGGCTCCTGTTCTGCATTCGAGGTAGTTTACGGCTTACTTTAGTTAGACTTTGATTAGCTAAACGTATATATTGTATAGAATTGATGGGAGAAAGCATGAATAGGTCTTCAGACAAGATGTCTAGTTGGATATTACCTAGGTTGGTATGACTTCTGATTATGTGGGCTTGTCTCCATTACTTTATGTATTGAATAGGGGGTGTATTTGTTGTGATATGAGGAGGAAGGATTTAATATATACTTATGTTGTTGATTGTGGCTTGTCGCCCTATTATTGTGATTAGGCTTGTTACTTAATTTGTTGTGTTGTGATACGTGTTGCACTCATTTTTCTCTCGTTATGTCATTTATCATCGGAGAAAGGAAGGATAATGAGATTTGGCCTGAATCATTCGGTATAATTATGATGACATCATGGATGGCATACATTCTTATTTCAAATGTATGTTGATATCGAATTATGACTTGGTACTGATGATGATACATGAAAAAGTGGAGCACTTAGTGACACAAAGCTTAGTTGTGAGGTATACGTGATATATTTGGAAGTAAAGGGTGTCAAAGACTCTTTATGACGATCGAGACGGGCTGTATGATATATTCCATGGTTGAGCTGATTTAGCTAAGTCCTTATATGGCTTATGGCATTGTGACTTGCATTTTCATTGGCATTTGATTTCATTGAGTTATCATGCTCTTTTGTTGAGTTAATGTTTAATCTTGGGGTTCTAGACTTGAACCATATCTTGAATACTCGTCTTGCATACATTATATGTTCAAAAGGCACATCTGACAGGGGGTGAGGATGTGGCCTATTTTGATATATACTAAAGGCACATTTGACGGGAGGTGAGGGTGTGTCCTGTTTGTGAACTCGTGATCCGAGGTCTGTTCCGGAGAGAGGAGTACATGGACTTCGCGGGTTCTCTATAGGTCATGACTATTGGGCAAATAATATCATTAGCATGTGTGTACAGGTTTGAGATATTTGGCCAGTGCATTGCATTGCACATCATTACATATTATCGTGTATCATCATACGACTCTTTATTTCTGATTTGATATGGTCAGTTTATATTATTATGGTGGCATGGATTGGGTTAGATTCTTTGGGTAGTAACTCTGCCAAGGTCAGAACTTGGGTTGTGATTATTGATTGAGATTATTGTGATAAGACAGACTTGTGGTTTAGAAGCTTCATCTTAGGTAGTGATTCGGTTATGGGATATTCTGTGACTTGGTTTGAGTATTATGTGCTTACCTGCTTATCTTGTTGATTTTATGCTTATATGCGTGAACTAATATTAGTCGGCCTATGATGCTTACTCAGTACGTGTTGTTTGTATTGATGCTAGTCTTGTTGTGCTCTTTTTTTTTAGTGCAGAATTTGTTACTAGTTCCAGCTCCTGTCGTCGAGAGTGATCTGTGTCTACTTGACAGAGATTCCATGGTGAGCTTTGGCTAGATCCGCAACTCGGAGACTCTTCCTTTGTATATAACTGTCTATTTTGTATTCGTGAGACAGTACTGTTCTATTTGAGATTTTTACTTCATATCAGACTTGTATCTCGACATAGTGACTCTTGTACTAGTCCAGACCAGATTTTGGGGTTGTTATTACTTCCGCATTTATTATCTATATGATTTGAATCTGTTAGCTAAATTATTGTCTATTTCCGCATAATTCTTATAAATGATTAAAATGATTTGGGAATGAATCGCTTACCTGGGGGGATAGTGTAGGTGCCATCACGATTCACGAATTGAGTCGTGACATTTTTACTCTTTAGTCATAAACAAGTGAACTCATTAATGGATTAAGAAGTTGGATTATGTATACAATTCCAAATCGCGATAACCCGGGCACATTTGAAGGGATAAATTCCCTCGCGATTAGCGTAATTATGAGTTAATTCACTCGTTGAGTCAATGACGTAATTGAAACGCTAAAAATGATTTTCAAAGTAAAACACTCGTAAAACTCATTTTCCAAATAAGAATACTTCTTTTTTCTAATCAATTAGCCAAAACTTTATACATATGACTCCTCAAACACATTTTACAAAACAAGAACACAAATTTTTAGCCATAAAATGTTAGATCCGTGGGTAAACCGCATTGGGCGGATCCTTAATACCGAGGTGCTTAAAACCTTCCTCAGGGGATCACTAGAACCCTTACCCATTCTCTGGATTTTTTTAAAGGTTTTAAAAAATTAACCTTTAAATTGGTTACCTAATTCCCATTCAAAAAATTAGGTGGCGACTCTGTTTGTCCACGACAAAGAGGCAAAGTTATTAGAAGCTTTTATGCGCGAGCGTCAAATAGGATCGTAACAGACCTCAACAGGGGCAACGTAACTAAAACAATAATTATGGTGGTTCAAACCAACGGAACTACAACAACAGCAATAATTTTGGAAATAGGAGTTCCAATCCCTATGTTCCACCAAAGGGTCAATCGAATGAGCAAGGAGGTTCTAAGTTGGAGAGCATGCTTGAGAAGGAGCTAGCCAACCAAGAGAAGTTCGATAAAACTTTGAAAGGGTTGACCAAAACTATGGGCTCTCACATCGCTTCCATCCAAAAATTTGAGTCACAGATGACAGACATTTTGAGAGAGCAATACCCTCCCCAAAAAGGGGATGCCTCTTGAGTGATACAATTCCAAATCCCAAGAGTGGTAGAGGTAATCATATTGAGAAGTGTGCGGCTATTAGCACCCAAAGTGGAAACTGCTTCAAGATATGGGTGCAAAAACAGCTGAAAAGGGGCCTGCAGAAGAAGCAGATACAGAGGTACCATTTGAGATGCCAAGTGAGATTGAGGAAGTGCAAGATGAAATTTCGAATGTGGTTTAAGTTTATCCTGTGCCAGATGTTCCATAAGCTCAAGATGTGAGCAATGATAAAGGAAAAGGTAAGGTTACGGGGGCACTCATGCCCTTGACTCAATTGATAAAATCTTCACCTCCCTTTCTTCAGAGGTTAGTGAAGAAAACTGAGGATGCTAAGTGTCAGCGTTTTAATGATCAACTGAAGCAACTATCGATGAACATAGAACCAATGAATGCCGAACTCAACCAAGTTATTAATATGTAATCCTTCTCTTTTCGTGGGCTATCAAGGTCAAACAATTAAATCAGTAATCACCACATATCAAATCATATATGAAATATGGGGTGCATGTACGCATTGAATCAATCTCAACAACGTCGCATATAATGAATCAACGGATATTTTCTAAGAAAATGCGTACTAACTCAACTCATTAATATTATCCTTCCTTTTCTAGATGATAAGTGAGATATCAAGAAACAAAGATAAATACAGAGAAAATATGGTGACAAGCCCACATAACAGAAATCATACCAAATCAATGGATTTAACACCACAACTATGCCCGAAGGCCTATTGATGTGCCGTGGAATTACGGCGCATTTGATGCCTTTTGACGATAGGTTTCACTTATTTTTAAGCAAGTTTGTGTTGTTTTGATGTGTTTTTGTTGCGTTTCAGGTAATTGATGGTTCAAAGGACAAAACCAAGGAAATTGCATTAACTGGCCACAAATGAGAATACGAACCGGACATATTTGTACGGGCCGTACTCCTGATCGTATTTCAGATGAGCAAGAAACATAAAGTTCAAATTGGAAGATACTGGATACGGTTGACTTCTACGGACCGTATATATTTATACGGGCAGTATTTGGTCTCGTACTTCGAAGATGAAGAACTGAAGGAAGACAAGCACGAAGCGATATACGGACCGTACTTCATTGTACCGGCCGTATCTAATTCCGCCAGGGGCACTTTTGTCAGATTTAATTCCGCGTTTGTGGGACCTTATAAACAGTTTATCCTAGGGTTTTGTGTATTATTCTTAGTCAGACTTTATTCCTTGACTAGATAGCATCGAGTACTCTATTTTGTGGAAGCTTTTGGTGAACAAGACAATTACTTTTCATCTTCTTTATTCAATACGTAAGCATTAATGACTTCTTCAATATCTTGTTTTGCTTTAAATATTATGAGTAGCTAAACTTAATACTAAGGTTGTGAACCCAATGATGGGTGTTATGTGATTGGGTAATTGTGATTGATATATGCATAATGGGTTGTGGGATTTACTTCTTCTTTATTCTTCAATGTCAGTTGATGGTTGCAAACACTAACTAAAGCCAAAAACCTTGCTTTATTTGGGAAAATAAGTTAGGGTTTGGTAATAATAAGTAACAACAACTCGGGGCGTTAACCCTCGTTTAATAAATTCACTTAGGAATAAGAGGAATTTCTTGGTATATATTAACCGTTCTTCATATCAACTTTTTTATATTTGGGAGAATCATAAAGAGAAATACTTTCTAATTATTGGGAAATATTAGGAAGTCAATTAGAGGTTAAGTGAATTCGTACAACAATCCATTAGAGTTATATCATGTCAACACCCGTAGAATTACACTTCATCTAAAAGGGTACACAACCTTGGTTTCTTCATTCTAATTAATTACAATCAAAGCAAAATAGTTAATAAACAAAATAATCTTTTACAGACTCACCAGAATATGAAATTAGACCACAAGTAAGTACTCAACTACCTTAGTAAACTTTTCACATCCTACTCCCTGTGGGATTCGACCCCAACATAGTTAGGTTACTATATTTGACAACGTCCGCTTTACGCCATTTAGTAGGTGTAATTTGAGCGTATCACCTATCATACTTTCCCCATCAATAAGTAACATCTACATATGTTTCGCTAACCGGATTCTAGACATAAGTAAGCTGTAACATACCTCGAAAGTCGAACAGGCGCCACAAACTAATCTGCTAGAGACTTTCCTTTCCGAATAGCTTCTGAACGATCAAAATCAATCAATTTGTTAATTTACATTAGATTACGAAGCTAAAGATACCCATAATGCCATAAGTCCAAGCCGAAACAAAAATGACCTAAAAAGGTTACCCGGGCCCACAAGGCTAAAATCAAAAATTTGAAAATGGTTTACGCAAAGTCTAGAAAGTCAAAAGACCAAGTTTCATAAAAAACTAACCTCATTTTATCATTAATTTCATCAATTTCTCATAACCCCCAATTTGGAGAAAACCCCATAATTTAATCCATTTGAAAATCCGCTTAAAAGTTGAAATTAAAGTTTGGAAATACTTACCCAAGCTAAAAACTATAAACTCTTCCCAAAAACCATCCATCATTTAGTCAAGAAAGATCATTACCAACCTAGGGTCATACATCATCAAACCCTTATTCAAAACAAGTTCCCCACCATGAAACCCTTAAATAATCTAAGATGAAGTCATAAAATAAGGTTAGGGAACTTACCCCAATGATCTACCTTGAGAAACCTTCCATTTTTTCCCTTCCAATGAGCTATTAGGTCTAAGAAATAATTTAGGGTGAATGGGTTTCAGAGTTGGAAAGGATGGAATAAAAAGGAATTTCTGATCAAGCAATCCCGCATCTGCAGAACTACCCTCGTAGATGTGGGATCACATCTATGAAAAATTAACCGGAGAGGCGAAACCCACTTGAATATCTGAAACACGCATATGCTGTCAGACTTCCGCAGATGCGGTCCCGCACCTGCGAAAAACTCATCGCAGGTACGGAACCTACCTGACCTCACACAACCTCGCACGTACGAACCAAGCATCGCAAATGCAAGCCCGCAGGTACGGTCCCATAACCGTAGATGCGGCACACTAGAAACCAGTAAAATCTAGTTTTTCACCAAGTTCATCCCGTAACCCGAAACTCATACGAGACCTCCCGGATATAAATCAAACAAGCACCCCACTCTAAAAACATGCTACAAAGTCACTCGTGAGCCCAGAATTCCCAACGGAGGTCATCTTGACCCGGTCGACCTCTAAACACCCAAAGACAAGGTTTCCAACTGAAGGACCAAAACACCCCCAAGTGCCTCGGGAACCGAACCAAACATCCTACCAAGTTATAATCGACCTTATGGACCTAATGGAACCAATGAAAATCTCAAAACACACATCTACTCAAAGGTCAACTATTGGTCAAAACTTTTTTTTTCACTTATTCAACTTAAAAACTTCTAAATTCCTCAAAATCAATCCAGACTCACCCGATCACCTCGAGAACTGCACTACCCATCCCCACGAGTTGAATACACTCTAAAGAAGCTGGGGGAAAGGTCAATAGGGGTAAAAGGGTAAAATTACTAAATGACCAAACGGGTCGTTACAGAAATAAAACGAGGAATAACCATTATAAGTCTCATAATAAGTCTAATAATAAGGACATAAGGTAGTCTAATTCAATACACCTCCCAAAACCTGGAATTCATAAGTACAAGAGCTAATAATTTGGAATGCAAGTCTTAAATTACTACATAACACTGTCCAGAATGGAGAAAGACAGAAAATAAAGATAGGAAAAAAGTTTGTGTTGTAGGACCATCTAATGACACCTAATTTTTGACCTCCCGTAATTTATTTTAATCGCTCAGAGTCCTTGGATAATAAATAAAATGAGCTATGCACCTTAAAAGGTTTAAATAATTTTTATAAATTGTTCAAGTCAATATTTTACTCCTTTAAATTAGTAAAAAGTTTTTTATGACATCACAAATTATTTAGAAATTAATTGGTACCTTTTGTGACATTTATGAGATACTTGTTAGATTTAATCAATGAAAAAGGCATTTTTAAAAAATCATTTATTTAATTGTTTAAATTTTCAAAAATCAAAATTACCAAATACTTTATTCCATTCAATTCAAGGAGTTTGAGTAATTAAAATAACTGACTATTTCATCCCTTAATCTCTAATTTTGTATAATTGTAATTTGTCAATATTATTTATAATTATCCATAAATGTTTTAATTAGGCTAATTAATCAATTAGATGGTCATTATTGCAAATTGACTTTTAATTGTTTAATTATTTTTGTTATGGCCACAATAAAATTAACCAATTCATGGTTTAAGGAAATTGGGGTCATTTTTGTAAAATTAGCTTCTTAATGGCCTTAATTGAAATAACCAAATTCATTGGCTCAAATTAATTAAGGTCATTAGTGTAATTTAATTTTAAAATTGGCTAATTAGGCCAAATATGGCCATAATTGAAATAATCAGTCGGATTAAAATCAGTTAAGGCCATATGTGCAAAATTAAGACCATTTACACAGTTGGCCACTGTTAAATTATTTAATAGGTTAATTATGTCCTAATGTGTTTATAATTGAAATATTATGATCAATAATAAATATTTTAGTTTTGCCCGTTTATTAAATTACCCACTTTACTCTCTATATATATGCGTGTATACATTAGATATACATACATACATACATATATATGTGTATATATATATATATACATAGATACATATATATATAAATATATCTATACATATATATGTATGTATGTATGTATGTATGTATGTATGTATGTATGTATATACATACATATATATGTATGTATGTATGTATATATATATATAGACACATACATACATAAAAAGGCCAGCCTTATATTTTTTATGACTTGGACCGAGTCCAGTCCAAAACGGACCAAGACCCCACCCAGTCCTGCATCACCTTAAAGGGGTAATATCCCCTTTTCATTTTCATTTACGCCAAACGACCCCTATACCTCACTTCCTTCTCTCTCTTCTCTTTTATTTGCAAACCCTAGGAGCCGCCACTGCTCTCTCTTTCTCTCTCATCCAAATATGGCAAAATCGCAGAGTAAATGTAAGATACACAGCTTTTGCAGCATCATTTACATGAAACAATTAATTCCAAGGTTGTTTTCACCCAGATCTTTCCCAAACGCGGTAATAGACTTTTTCTTTTGCTATTCTTTTGAAATTATTCAGTCAAAAGTTGGTCTTTGCTGTCTAACTTGTTGTACTGTGCTCATATTTGCTCAAACCTCATTAGTTGGGGACAAACGGGTTGGATCGAGTCCAACGAGGCTCAGATCTGACCACTCATTTGTTGTTGAAATCGTTTTAAGCCGTAGATGTTGATTTACAAGGCTAATTTACTGAGAGAACTAGTTGTCCCACATCGGTATTTTTGAGGGTTTTGAACAATTTTGGGGTTCTACACCCTCACCATGAAAAAGGTCGGAAAAAGTTGGAAAAAGACTTAAGAAGCTAGAACTTCGAGTTTAAGCTTCTCAATATAAAAATTTTAGACTTTGACTTAAAAAGTTGGGGTTTTCATAGTTCTAATTTTTTTTTCTTGTTTGTCTTATGTCAGGTGTGGTTGAGTGTGGGATTTGGAAGCACAAATAGGCCTTCAAATTCAATCTTGTCTATGGCTCCACCTAAAAAAGGTAACATTTTAATCTTGCTATTTATTTTTGCTATTTTTCAGTAGCTTTGTTATGTGATAATGCTCTGTTTGTTGTTGGTTTGTCTTGGGTTTTATTAGTGGTAATTTGCTGCCCTAAGTGATGCTTAAG
Organism: Lycium ferocissimum; assembly: GCF_029784015.1. Lineage (NCBI taxonomy): Eukaryota > Viridiplantae > Streptophyta > Magnoliopsida > Solanales > Solanaceae > Lycium > Lycium ferocissimum. The sequence goes on from NW_026727393.1 coordinate 29,019, forward strand.
ATTCATTAGAAGCTTGAGATAGATATCACATTCTTGTCTTCATTAATGATATACTTAGCCTTAACAGTTGGTTGTTAATATGAACTAAATGTGTGTGCCTAGATAATTTTATTTGATGTTGCTCCATTGGCAAAGATGTACAAACTGAGGTAAGCTTTATTAGATGCTAAGGTTCCTGCTTAGCTGCTCATCCTTTAAACATGATAAAATATGGTTATAAGATTAATAATAGTAACTTTAGTAACCTTTTAGATTAATAATAGTAACTTTAGTAACCTTCTAGACTAATATTACTCTTGTTTGAATGTGTGAGATAGTTAAAGAACTGTGATGGTCCATTTTGAGTAGTTTAAGGTAATTGCTAGTATTGTTAATTGAATCATGTTATCCTGAAGTCTTCAATCTATTTTCCTGAGCTTCTACATACCTTGTTTATGCCATAATCAGTAGTATAAGCCATGATTAGAATTAGCAAAGGATCATGATTGGACTAAAACAAGGCTTAAAGAGTCTAGGCATACTTGTATGAGTTGATGATGTGGTCAAGGCACTAGAATGAGATTGAATGAGGTTTAATTGCATTTGAATAGGTCTGAGTCTACCCAAGTCTGTTTAAATATGTCTGGATTGTCCTAAAATGACCTTGAATAGTTGTATGTTATATACTGAAGGTAAGTATGAAACAATCAGTACTCTAGAACAGAGTATAGAATTTCTAAATGAAGATTGAGACCCAGGTCTATTTGTTTGGTATAATGTGCTCCCAAATGGTTCATTAGAGGCTGATATAGGCTCATGAAGCTATAAAATCATTTAGGATGAATTAGGATATCTAGATACTGCTAGGATAATTACGTGGCATGATTGTTTATTGGGACAGGACCTAGTCTTGATTTTTATGTCACCAGAACCCCCCCGCCCTCAATATTCGGTTCATGCTTGAGTCTTCAAAGGGGTCTAGTGACACTAAAAAGGGTGATTAGATCCTGATATGCTCTCTGATTGTTAAAAATGGTTAATCAATAAATGAAAGAGAACTATTTGAGCTCAGGATTGATGTTCAGTTTGAAACTTAAGTTTTTAATGATTAAGATGTCAAGTTTTGCCAAAGAAGTAATGTCAAAAAGGAATTCAAAACAGCTTTCATAGTTAAGACCCTAGGTTAAGTTAACTGAAACTGCTAATTTGTATAGTCAACTAGGTGTTTAGCCGGAGTTTGGCAGTGTTAAACTAAATCTTAACCACAAGGTCTTGGTGGTTGTCACTGGGCATGAGGATGAGGTAAGGAGTTGAGGTTGCCTTAGGAGAGTAAAAGGTGAGCTTAGGTATGAACTGGAGGTAATGACCAGTGGGGCCTTTGTTCCCTTTTTACTGAAAGTAAGACTCAGGAAAGGGTTGGGGAGGTGATGACCTCATCCTATCCTGTTCCTCTTTCGGGACCCTGAGGTTCGCTTTTTCTCTTGAACCTCATTTTCATGGCTGTGGGATACACAGAGGTCTTATGCTTGGTTAGGAGAAGTTTACCATGCCTAAGGGGATCTTTGAGGTTTTATGCTATCAAAACCAAGTTAGAATAAAATATGAGGGTCTGTCACATTCTATGTCATAATTAAAGGGGTTAAAACTGCAACATTGACCAAATTCTGGGGGGAAGTGACTTATCAGGACCTGGATTCATGGATTAGAGTTCAAAATTTCTTGCTTTGTTGTTTAAGAATGAATATGTTCAATGAAAATCTTTATGATATATCTATGCTTGAACTGTCTGTGTTGTTGTCATAGTTATGGCTTGAATCTGGAAATAAGACATTTTAGTTAAGATAAGATTGGTAGGAATTCTTGCTTTTGAACTTGAACTGTTACATTTGGACCTTACTATGCATTATGGTATAACTTGGATTGAGAAGATGAGGTGGTACTTTATTTAATGAGCTTTGTCTCTATACTGTTAGTGTGTTTAAAGTCATATCATGATTAGAACTGTAGGATAAAATAACTAAACACTGAGTCTGTGTTAAATGGTGAATAAGTGGCAAACTAGAGTTGGTCTAACGTTGTTGTTAAGGATGTTGTGAGTGTTCTCAGGAAGCTTGTGAACCATTTGGCATAGGATGTTCTTTTCAAAGACAACTCAACGAGAGGGCAGGGAAGAGTCAAGCTTAGCTTGATTCATAGTACCCCCCCCCCCCCAGGGTGTCATGGCACATTCTATGAACCTATGGGGGGCATTTCTGTCATAAGAGTGCATTGATCTCCTAAAACCTCACCATTTTATCGAAGGTTGGAAATAGAAAAGGGGTGGGGTTATGTCTGGATGTCTAAAGGAACTTAGGAAACTAAGAAAGAAACTGGTTGTTTCAATAAGTTGACTGTTTGCTTATTTCTAAGGGAGATGGATTAATTTAAAGCTGTTAGTAATAAGTGTTCTCTTAAGAAGTTAAGAAAATTCTGAATCCCAAAGAGTTATTTGGGGCCTTGTGTCATTCCTCTTTCTGTGAGGCCTTGTAATAAACATAGCTGCTCCTCCTCTTTTACTTAAGTGGCAACTCACATGAAATCTTGCTATATATATGCTCCTATTACTGTTAGTGACTAAAATAACAGCCCATCCCTTTCTGTTCTCTGGAAATCTAAATTTGCTCAGTTTCAACTCATTTAGTGTTGTTTCAGTTCAAACTTCTTGGTGTTCCGACCCTTCTTTGTGAGCATAAGTTTAATGTGTTTGGATTCTTGTTTTTACCTGCATCTCTCTACTGTGCTTTGTTATTGCATTAATCATTCCTCACACTTGTTGCTATGAGGACTACGGATATGTGAAACTGGTGTGAATCATTTACCTGATATGTATAGGAATTAAGTTAAACTTGAACTAGCTTTAGTCTTAGATTTGAATACTGCTCTAAGAAGTAGAGAATAACTAGGTGAATAAGATAATTATGAGTCTAAGTTTTAAGCACAAAGAGTATAAATATACATAGAATATGCACAGGTTGGTGAAAAAAGGGAGAGGGATATACATATAGTATACACTTGATATACACATCACATGTGTATACCATAGTGTACTATGTGTATATAAAGGAACAAGTCATTCATAAGTAGGGTATATATAAATGAGTAAAAGGGGATAGAAACCTCACTTGAGCCTTATATTTTCAAATGAATCTCCCTTTTAGAAAGCAGTTGGGCATACCCCAATTCAGATTTAATTAAAAAATGGGCCAGATTTAATTAAGCCTCAAAGGTAAAAGAAAAAAAAGGATGATTTTGTCTGGTTTATCTATTGATTAAGTGTCTCAGAGTTAGTGTGTTATTTTCATATCATCACATTGCAATGTGACGACCCGTTTTGCTTAGGCTGTGCGGGCACTTACCTTTCCACCTCGGTAAGCGAACGCTTATCCCAATAATGAACTAATACATAAATTGAAGAAGTTAAGTAGCGGAAATCAATAAATACGTAAGTCTCACTATATATATAGATAGATAGTAGTAAAGAGTGCGGAAGACAGTAAATACCCCCAGGGTCTAGTCTGAATAATACAAGAGCATCTAGGGAGAATAATACAATCTGGAAGTACTAATACATGATATCTATGTCTCTGGAATAAAAGTAAGACATGTAATAGGAAAGTCTTCAAGGTCAGCAGACGCCATGCTCACCCTGAACACTCGAGTGGAAGTTGAAGAGTCGCTCAGCCATGGGTCAGAGAAGTAGATCCGACCTGGTACTCTGCATGTATAAAAGAATGCAGCAAGTGCAGGTCAGTACAAACAACAGTACTGGTAGGCATCATCGACCGACTAAGTATAGTTAACACAATTGAGAAGATAAAGCAAATAAACAAGGAATCTAGCAAGTATAAGACAATATAATCAACACCAGATATCCATCATCGCGTACGTAAAGCATCTAAACCCAAATCTGTCAAGTTTGAATGTTTCCGATCCAATCCAATCACCACAATAGAATCATCACGACCCATTATCATAACAGAATCATCACAATCCAATCATCACAACATCTCAATCAAGTCATAATGCAATGCAGTGCAATAATGGTATGAATGCGATGCCATGCCATCCAAATGAGGTGTACATATGTACTCCGGACGGAAATATCGATGTCTCGGTAGCACAACCCAACGTGACTTGTGAAGTCTAAGTGTCACGCGTCCCGGATCTTTGTCCAACAGACAGACGAGACCCTGGCTAATTGCTCATAGGGGGAGTCTTACAGGCAGCACCCTGGGGGACCCGCGGAGTCCATGCACTAACAACGATTCCAGAATAACATCGGAATCGGCCATGCAAAAATAATGCCAGAATAGCTCATCGGACTCTCACAGTTACTCGAGTAAAAGAGTCTGTCAAATATCGGTTTTACACAATCAACGATTCCGGAATTGAACCTCGGACATCGGCCTCCTCACAATCACTCAAGTAAAATAGTTCATCAAAATATCAGTTTCATATAATCAATGATTCCGGAATGAATCTTCGGACATTGGCCTTTTTACAATCACTCAAGTAAAAAAGTCTGTCAAATATCATTTTTACACAATCAACGATACCGGATCATTACCGGGTATCGGCCATGCATGATTATGAGAGAATGCGTACAATGCATATGTAAATCGATCAGGTTCAATATCACAAGCACCCTAACGGGGTACGCCAACAAGTATCACATCGCAATACCAACAGTGGGTATGCCAACATATATCAATAAGTCAAGTACCAACAGTGGGTACGCCAACAATATATCTAAGTACAAATACCAGCCACGAGCATGTCAATTCTATCCAAATCAAGACGCCAACGAGAAGTTGATAAT
>NW_026727394.1:0-31710 GCF_029784015.1 Lycium ferocissimum
ATCCTACCAACACCATACCACACGGCCACCTCCCATATTTCAACTTCATCACATTTTAATCCATCTTTCACTTCCACTACAAATTTCACAATAGCCACAACTATAATACAACATAAAATTCAACATAATCACACTATACACTAATGCATATGCACGGCCACTTGCATGCATTTACTTCCACCATGCTAACTTCCATATTTCTATATTTTCTTCTCATTTACATATACTACAACGCAAACAAACCTTCATAACATAATTAGAAGGGATGAATTCTTACCTTCCTCTTCAAGTTTCTTCACTTCACCAATTCATCCAAACGACGAAATCAATGGGTTATCTTCCGAAATAATTGCACCACGTTGTAGAGGGACCTTGAATTGGTATAAATACCACAAGAAAATAATTTTAGAGGCAAGATTTTGATGGGGTAAAAATGGAGGGGGCTGGCCGAATGCCCCTCCTCTTGTTCTTGAAATTTTTTTCTTGTTTTCTCCTTCTTTCTCATGTCTTGAAATTTCTAGAAAATTAATGAACCTTTGCCCCTTATAAATTAATTTGTCACATGACCTTGTCACATGGCATGGATTTAAATTAAATTTTCCATGCCATGGCCGGCCACCCTTCTTGGGTTGGGCCAAATTTTCCATTTTTTTTTGTCAATTTCCAAGCCCAATTTCCTTAGCCCATACTTGGTAATTCCCGAAACTAATTTTCAAAATTCCAATTTTGCCCTTAGACTTTTCCAATATTTCCACATCTAAATTTTCCATAACCAACTTATGAACCAAACAAGATCAATGCATTTCATTGTCCTTAACTTGTCTCGAAAATTCCGAGATTCCCAAAGGTGAAAAGTACGGGTTATAACATCCTCCCCCCCTTTAGAACATTCGTCCTCGAATGTTCAACTAACCTTATGGGGTTTCATAACACTTCGGGAGGTTTCCTTCTTTCCCAACACATTTTGGAGCTTGATCAAAGCACTTGTAAGGGCCTTCATTTTCCAACTCCTTCTTCGACGTTCCCTTACTAGGGCTGTTCAGGGCCTTAAATCGGATATACGGCGAACTGAATCTTCGTCAGGATCAGAAGACCAAACGGACGTCGGGCGGAGTCACATCCGGAATCGGAAGTACGTAGGTACGACAGACAAAATCATAATCTGACGTTATCTTAGGCAGACTCAAAATCGGAGCCAGACGTACAGAAGTATATCGGACAATCCCCTAATCAGAATTAGGCGTACCGAACTATATTGGATACATCCGTGGTCGGAGTCAGGCGTACCGGCACATATACCAGACAGATTTACAGTCGGGGTCGGACGTACAGACGTATATCGGACAGATCCGTAATCAGGGGCAGACATACAGAAGCATATCAGACAAATCCGTATCTGAGTCAGATGTGCAGAGATGTATCAAACCGATTTGTGATCAGAATCGAACATACAGAGGTACATCAGATAGAAACATAATTAGATTCAGAAGTACCGGGGTATAGTAAGCAGAATTTCATCGAGGTCAGGGGCGCAGAAATATGGCATACGGAACCGCGATCAGGGTTAGGCTACTTTTACTACTACTTTAGAGACCTACGGAAATTTCCTTGTCGCGTTTTACTTCTCGCTTGATTACAAACTTGCTTTTCTCATTCCTACACACGGATTTCCTACCTCGCCTGTCAGCTCCCTCGAAGGCTTTACTTGATCATACTTCTTATCCTTATTTCCTTCCAATACTTCAATTTCCTTACTCTCAATATCTTTACTCAGTTGCTTTTCCAAATATCGTCATGCTAGAACTCTTCCAATCACTATTTGTAACGCAATCGGGGTCAGTCCAGTCCGTAACATTTGTTTCTCACCTTTCACTTCATCCCTTATGTTCCGTGTCGTAATACCTTCCGTTAGTTACAACCTTTTGTCGTTAGGACTCGCCTTTCGGTCAACGTAATTACCAGGGAAAAGTCATACGCATACATATATATGTACACTCATTACCATTCTACTTATAACATTTCCAATCGCTACTTAAATTTACTCTGATCCCCAAGCGGTATTGCGCTCTCTCCTTTGCACCCACTTTGTCCGTTTCAGTCTACGCAATTCCTGTGAGGGTGCTAGCCGCTTCACATACTTCCTTTTCCTTTAGGTTACCCCAAATTTCCATTTATTCCTTGTATTCTTCCCACTACGGTTTTACCTCTACATTCATACCTGTCACGACTCTTTTTCCGTCCATATTCTTATCGCAACCCTACTATCATTTCCTTAAACTGGAGCTTGTCATAATTCATCCCGTGTACTATAGTTATTCTTAGGTCTATCTAACTTCTCATTTATCCCCTTAAATTCCAAGTTTGCAAAATTCTTCAATTACTTCCCAGGGGGGTCACCCATCCTAAAATTGCTCCCCCCCTGAGCACGCTTAACTTCGCAACTTCGACGGATTCTAGTCCTTTAATGTCGGTATAATCACGTCCATTTCCACACACGACCTTTATTACATAATACGAGGCTAATCGAGGCCTTACAGATCCCGAGGCATATTCACAACACGTCCTTTCTTGTACAATTACTATTTTACCCTTCTTGAGCTTCGGTAGTCACCTTTGCAAATTCTTATTACTCGAAATTCGTACGCCGCAAATACCCATAATACCGTACAGAATATACAGCTTCGTATCCCACTCTAACCATTCAGGACCTTCTGTTTCAGGTAACGGAACAAATATATTCGAACTTACCTGTGTGACCTTCCCCGTCACCACTTACCATCTTCCGCCATATGTAAAGCTTGCGCAAGGAATTTTTATTTTCTATGACTTGGCTCTATCGCACGATCTAAGACAGAAAGAAGGTTAACAATTCCTAGATGCCCTGTAGCCTCCTGTTTATAGATGTGGCGCGCTTCACACCATAAACAGGACTCTACTAGACACGGTCTGTAGACATTCCGAGGACCTAACCGCTCTGATACCACTTTTGTCACGACCCAACTCCGTAGGCCGCGACTCGTGCCCTAGTTGGGCACTCATACGTACCTTATCCTAAATTAGCAAAATATTAAAAGTAAGCAGAAATAATAATTTAATCATGTCAGGTAGATATGACGCACGAAGGCCGATAAGGCCGTCACAATATATAAACAAGCCCTAAACGTACGCAAAACTCACAAAACATATACAGAACCCACACCACATGTCTACAGACCTCTACAGAACAAATATAATCATATGACGGGACAGGGCCCCGTCGTACCCAGAATAAATACGTACATATGAAATGGAGAAGTCTATACCAAATTATGGGCTCCGGACAAGGGAGCACTTCAAACAGCTAAGCAGATAACCTAGGCGAGCGGATCAGCAAATCAAACGTCTGTACCTGCGTGGCACGAAACGCAGCCCCCGAAGAAAAGGGGTCAGTACGGAAAATGTACTGAATATGTAAAGCAGAGACTGTAATAAATCAAACTAAAATCAGAACAGAATGTGCGGAAAACATACGAGATGCATAGATAATCAAAAATGCATATCAGAAATCATAAGTAATGCATGCAGAGAACATATGCCAAAGCCGGCCCCGCTATGGGACTCGGTGAACAGAACATAGGCGCCCCCGTCTCCGGCGCCAAAACACATCATACTTCAGAGTAGGGAATATCTCCGAACACATCATAACATACCAAATGGCCATATCACATCACATCATCAGATATCAGAGTATATGTACATGGCACATCATACTTCGGACCCATGTACATGTCATACCTGCCCCCTCACACCGAGGCACGGCGAACAATGCAGTGGAAAGCGCTTGATAACAAATCCTGGCCCGGGCTCAGTGAAGGAAGCATTGAGGCATCCACGAGTGGAGTAGTGAGAAACTAAATGCAATAAAATGACATATGTATTTCCGGAGACTCAATGAGGCATATCGAATAACAAATCAAATCAATGAAATCGGACTGAGTCATAGTACATACCTTTCGGACATCACGGCGGATTATGTCAGAACAGAACTTTCAGATTCATGGTACATATCAAAACGTGTCACAAGACTTAATGGAATATTTCAAATAGCCAACATTTAGGAATTAGAGAGCAACCAAAACGTTTCCTTTAAATATTGTCAAAGACAATTCATTAGCACAATGGAAGTGGGTTCGGGAATAGCGGGCCCACCTCGGGTCAAATGAGGTGGCGTACTTAAATCACGCTCGTTGAACCTCATAATATCATTAGTAAATGTTTTAGAGTGATCGGATTGGACTTGTACAAGTTTTAGATGTCTAAGAACAATCTAGTCAATTGTGGCCTAATTGGGTTCAATTCCATTGAATGAAAAAGGCTCAATTTTAGATGTAGATTCCGAGAGGTAGGAGCGACTCCAAGGGCCGAATCCGAAGCTAACGCACCTAAGTCGTGCCATGAAAAGGAAATAAAAAGCTTTACATACCTTTCTTGTCCTTTACGCTTGCCAAAACTCCAATCCCATTTCGTCAAAAATCTGCAAATGGTCACCTTTACTAGTTACTATTCATGAGGCTTGAAAATTCCAACTTTGGTTTAGCATTTGCCTACCGAAATTTCGGCAAGCATCTCCCCTATAAATACGACACCCCGAGAATTGAACTCGGCTCAAAACAATCAACAACAACCCAACAACAACATCAACAATCATAACAAAACATAATATAACACAACTAGCCCACTTTCCAACATAATACAATAACTTCCATTCCGACTTCACATTTTCAAACCAACACCATCTAACTCACATTCATTACTAATCAAAATCGTTACAATGCCATTCGAAAACATTTCATATCATTTTACAATATATATGTAAACTATACAAAATATACAACTTTCCACCAAAGCCATAATTCATCCAAATCTTCTAATCTTTAACATACATATTCATAACATATTTCCATCTTCCGCGTTCATCAACACTCATCATAATTCACACCTTAACAACTTAATTATTATAATAACATGAAATCATGCTAAAACGACATAAGCCTCCACATTCCATTTCAATGCAAACTTACATCACTTTACTTCCATTTACATTGCAAGGATCACAATAGCACAATTAACATACTAAACAAACTTAATTCATTTCCATCCTACCAACACCATACCACACGGCCACCTCCCATATTTCAACTTCATCACATTTTAATCCATCTTTCACTTCCACTACAAATTTCACAATAGCCACAACTATAATACAACATAAAATTCAACATAATCACACTATACACTAATGCATATGCACGGCCACTTGCATGCATTTACTTCCACCATGCTAACTTCCATATTTCTATATTTTCTTCTCATTTACATATACTACAACGCAAACAAACCTTCATAACATAATTAGAAGGGATGAATTCTTACCTTCCTCTTCAAGTTTCTTCACTTCACCAATTCATCCAAACGACGAAATCAATGGGTTATCTTCCGAAATAATTGCACCACGTTGTAGAGGGACCTTGAATTGGTATAAATACCACAAGAAAATAATTTTAGAGGCAAGATTTTGATGGGGTAAAAATGGAGGGGGCCGAATGCCCCTCCTCTTGTTCTTGAAATTTTTTTCTTGTTTTCTCCTTCTTTCTCATGTCTTGAAATTTCTAGAAAATTAATGAACCTTTGCCCCTTATAAATTAATTTGTCACATGACCTTGTCACATGGCATGGATTTAAATTAAATTTTCCATGCCATGGCCGGCCACCCTTCTTGGGTTGGGCCAAATTTTCCATTTTTTTTTTGTCAATTTCCAAGCCCAATTTCCTTAGCCCATACTTGGTAATTCCCGAAACTAATTTTCAAAATTCCAATTTTGCCCTTAGACTTTTCCAATATTTTCACATCTAAATTTTCCATAACCAACTTATGAACCAAACAAGATCAATGCATTTCATTGTCCTTAACTTGTCTCGAAAATTCCGAGATTCCCAAAGGTGAAAAGTACGGGTTATTCACACTCTAGCAAAATCGGGGGTGTGAGCATTTCGCTTAGTGAAACTCATTGTCTTATTAACTTTTCGATCTCGGCATCGGCGACCCTAAAGGTAGGGGTACAATGGTCGCATCCGACCAGTGAGCTCTAGTTTTTCACTAGATTTTCCCCCTAAATCCCAACATCAATCTGAGGACCTACAGACTCAAACCAAACATGCGCATTAATGTAAAACATGCTACGGACTCACCTGTAGCCTCAGAATGTGGAGGTCAAATTTACCAAGTCATCCCCCAACGAAAATGAAACAAGCTTTTAAACAATGCATAACGTACACACAATATAAAAAAAGGCCTTAACTTTTAGACTTCTAACTCTTTGAGCATTTATTAAGCTCATTCTTAGTCTCGGAAGGGTAAAGGTAGGGGTAAAATGGTCAAAGCTCCCATAACGACCTAGCGGGTCGTTACACATACAACTGTCGAGAGGACCATTCGTATGAATATCAAAGAGGGCCATACTTCCGAGAGGGCCATTCATATGAACAGCCAAGAGGGCCATTCAACCATACTTCCAAGAGGGCTATGCTATACGAGCCATACCGCAAGAGTAGGCGAGTGTCGCCAAGATATATATATATAGGTCAATTACTTTCAAAAGAGCAGCCAAGAGGGCCATCAAAAATCACACGAGGGTGATAAAACAAAGACACAGGGCTGAGATGGTCATTTGATTCAAGGCGGTGCCAAGAAGGTTACAACACAAAGATGAAACCGAGAAGGTACAATCAAAACCATGGAAGGGTGATGAAAGCAAAACAAGGACCAAGAGGTCAACCACAATGTTACCCAGCAGATGGAAACAGGATAGTAGCAGCCAAGAAGAGGAGTAGGCTAATCAAACCAGACCTAGACACATGCGGAGAAAATGTGAAACTCTGTCTTAGGTAGCCGGCCGAGATAGGGTGCCACGAGAGTCAAGCTCTCTGGACAAGAGATGGGGTCACTCCCAACCACATGCAGTCATAGGAGTGAGTTTTGAAATTTTTCTTGCTTTTGGCTTTATTTCCAAAACCCTGCAACCGATCGGATACACACCCGAAAACACAAGGCATTCCCACATAAGGGATACCCTCTTCCACCAATCGAGTTTAATTACAAGTGACTTGATTCCCAAGACCAAAGATATGTTGGCGGGCTCAATACCAGAGAGTCAGTCACACTCCAACTAACCACTTCGGGCTTCTCAGTTTTGACACTGGGAAATTCAAAATTTGTTTAAACTTGCATTTAGAAGTCTAATTGAGTCGAACTACAAATGGCTTGAATTTTCATATAGCTTGAGATATGTAGGAAACTCAGAGACCAGGGTCCGGCCATAAATTGAAAAATTGCATTAAAAGAGAAGTAGGTTTGTCAAATTTTGATGATCAGGGATGGACTTACCATCCCCAAACAGTGAAGGGGTAGTTGTTGACACCTAATTTTTTCCCTCCAATAATTTTACTTAATTATTCAAATTTTTTGGATCACAAAAGGAGTGATATATGTAGTTTATAAGCCAAAATGATTTTTAAAAAATTATTTTGATAATATTTTGCCATTTCATTTGGAAAAATAATTTCAAATATATATTGTAAGTCATTTAAGATTATTGTACATATTTTACGATTTAATACTATGGTATTTGTCAAATTAAATATGAAAATAATTCAAAACAATTACTCAATTGATTGTTTAAGTTGACTAAATGTCAAATAGGCAAATATTTTACTCCGTTAATTCAAGAAATTGATTAATTAAATAAATGAATCATTTACCTTTCAATTTTACAAATTGCATTAGCATTTATGATTCAAAATTAGCTACATTAAGTGATGTGCTTAATTGTGATGGCATTTGAAATTATTTGGTAATTGTGGTTATATTTGAAGTAGCCAATTACATGACTTAAGTTAATTAGGTTATAATTGAAAAATTAGTCTTTTTATGCATATGTATTTTAAAAGAAATTTGTCACACCCTAATTTTCAACAGGGTGTGATGGGCACCCGGCCCTTACTTAAGGCCGAGCGAACCCGCTGACTCACGTAATACTCACAACCAAACTGGGCCCGCAAAACATGACATAAGTACATAATGAATTTTTTTTTCAGAAAACAAACATGCCTTTCATCTTTGTCAAACCAAACAAAACTAGCCTCGTATGAAATCTGTAAACATAACAAATCTGTATGCGATTAAAGCGTAATGATACATCGGCTTACATAGCCGCTACAAAGCCGACATCTCATAAACACAACACGCCCCGCAAAGTCTCTACCATAACTTGTTGTCACGACCCGGCCGTGGTAGCGATCGGGCGCCTATTTGGACACCGGACGACTTTCATGTCGAATCATCAAAATATAGCTTAATTCAACTATCATATCCATCATTCATAGCAGAATGAAAATAAATACTGTCTTAGGCGGTCGCGCGCACAAAAGTATCATATCAAAGCCGGAGAGGCGGCGGAATATACATCGCCGATCATATATACACATATACAAATAATTTGGCCGACTTGGCCGTAGTAATGAACGGGACCGCGTTAAGACGCAATCATAAACAAACGAACACATACGTGACCCATGACCCACATATATGACTACAGGCCTCTACAAACGGAACAGAACATACGAACATAGGACGGGACAGGGCCCCGCCGTACCCCAAATAGTCACAAATATACGTAAGATACATAGTAAAACATATATACCAAATGTGGGCTCGGATCGAAGGAGCACTCCGTAATGGCGGAATGTGTGGCCTACAGCGACAAATCACGAACCTGCGGCACGCCCGGGCATAAACGCGCCCCCCGAAGAACGGGGGTCGGTGCACGAAAGATGTCTGCGAGTATGTAAGGCATAAAGTACAAAAATCCAAACCATAACCGAAATGAGAGGTACAGAGAGAAGAATCGGATCAATATACATCAAACATACTTTGGGACATATGTAATATGTACATAATGCAAATAGAAAATCATGCATAAAGCTCGGGAACGTGGTCACCACTCCGACGCCGGTGCCACAACACACAAAGACATACTCAGAAGGTTTCAAATCTCCGTACAAACCCCGAACATATCATATCACACATATATCATGTCGCGACGTCTCGTGTCAAGCCAAAGCAAATCATAGCATTAGCCATATCACAAGATAACTCCATATACGGTAACCGGCCCTATGGCGAGGCCTCGGATACCGCAACACAGCATACTTCCGAATTTATCATGGTGCGCACGATCACAAACCGGCCCGGGAACCGGCGAACGATATCATAGAATAGGCACGAGCAGAGTAGTGCAGAAGCCATATGCATATACATAATTAAATTCCAAGACTTGACAAACAAATACATATACATATTCATATTAAGATCAAAAAGCCTAAAGCAAGTAGCGTGCGTCGGAATTAATATACAAAAGATACGAGCCTTTAGATTTTGAAACTTTCGAAAAATACTTCATAGACTATTTTCGAAAATTTAGTGTCGTTCACATTTAGAAGCTTTCAAATAACTTATGGAACGAATCAAACGGAGTCTCAAACTCATAGGCAAAGGTCCTCCTTTATATCATACAAAAATAGATTAAGTGAGACAAATGAAAGAGATCTCGGCTAGTGGGCCCACCTCGGGTCAAGTCGAGGTGGCGGACATAAATTACGAACTTTCGACTCTATGGAGTTGTTTATGCAAGCCTTGAAATAATTCTATCACATTTGCGCAAATTATGAACGTTCGAATAGTTTCCAACAAAACATAGGAATTATGATTCAATCGTATTGAATGAATAGTAGCTAAAATCAAACTCGGGTTTCGAGGAGCAGGATAACCCCCGAGGCTCAAATTCAAACCTAGCATCTCTAGGACATGCCAAAAGAAGAAAAGGGATAGCTTTACATACCTTTCTCGCTTGTTAAGCTCATCAAAACTTCGATCCCATTTCGCCAAAAATCTGCAAATGGTCATATTGACCAGTTACTATTCATGAGGCTCACAATTTCCAACCTTAGCCAATATTGTTCTATAAAAATTTGGGCAGCATCTCCCCTATAAATTCAACATCCCCGAGGCTTAGCTCGGCCATAATATCAACAACAACAACCCCAACAATGACAACATTCATCAAAATCACCTCAAAACGCATTCTAGTATAATTGTTCTTCCTTTCTACATAAGACAACAATTTCCATTCCAACTTCACAATTCCAAGCCCAAGCTAATATCAACATTTCCATATTCATTTGCTAATCAAAATCATTCCAACATCATTCAAAAGTATTCCATACCATCATACAAAATTTTAGCAAAACATATAAAAATCCCACCGAATTCACAATTCATTCAAAACTTCCATTCTTCGACACAAACGTTCATAACACATTTTCATTTCCTCGAATTCATCAACAACAACCATAATTCACATTTAAAGTCTTACTTTCATAATTACATAAAACTTATATAAAAATCACATAATTTCCTATAACATCCTACAATCAATTTCAATGCCAACTCAACTCGTTCAACCTTTATTACGCCGTAAATGCCGCAACGACACAATTAACAAGCTAAATAAGATATAATTCACCATCCCCATGCTACTATAACTCACGGCCATGCACCTACTCACACACATGCACGGCTATGCCCACACACAACACAATTCCAAAACTCTCATTCAATTCTAATCATCATAACATGCAAACTTGTCCCATAACATAAACACATAGAAATCTTACCTTTTTCTCCAACTCCAATCTTGCCGCAAACGTCACTCTTTTGCTAAGCCAATTGTATCACGTTGAGGAGCGTTTCGAACTTATCAAGAATTCAAGAAGAAAGAGATTTTTGGATGAAGGTTGATGGACTTGGAAATTTTTTTTTTCTTCTTCATGGAGTTCGGCCGAAGGCCTTCTCCTTTGCTCTCTTTCATTTGTTTTGTTTTTGTGTCTTGAAAGTTCCATGGATAATGATATATATAATAAGCTTTCTAATTAATTATCACATGGAGTAATTTCCATGGATTTGGGCTTGGCCTTGACCGGCCACCCCTACAAAGAATTGGGCCTCATTTTTTTTCTTATTTTTGAGCCCAATTAATTATACACCATAATTTGTAATTCCCGAAACTAATTTCCAAAATTCCAATTTTGCCCTTAGCCTTCCTCCGTATTTCCGCATCAATATTTTTCATGCATATCACACTTGTGTTGAATAAAAATAGCCTTATTTCCTACAAGGCAAAATTATTCCAAATTTTCCAAATGCGTAAAAGCACGGGATATAACATTCTCCCCCCCTTTAGAACATTCGTCCTCGAATGTTAAATTAGCCTTATAGGGTCTCACAAGTAGTTCGGGGGAGTTTCTTTTTATGCGCAGTACGCATCAGTCATCTGTCAATCAATATAATGGATTTAGTAATTCAAATTGCCTGTAAATATAGGGAGCAAGCGAGGATACCTCCTCATCTAATAATTTAGAATAGGTGCAAGTTGCTTCCGTCATCTAAATATCATCTACGGAAAATATTTCAGAAGGGTCACCAATAGCCGCTCTCGAATCAGTTTCATTTTGTCAACTGCTTGCGAAATCACATCTGGACCAATTAGTTTAGTTTCGTCCACATCGAACCAACCAACCGGAGGTCTACATTTTCTTTCCTATCATATAAGGTCTCGCATTTGTATGATATCATTTGAATCTTGGGACGGTAACTATTATTATTGTAGACCGATTCAGCTAACGGTAAATGATCACCTGCGTTCCCAATCCTTCTTAAGACGATCTCCAGAAGTTAGCCATAAGCTAAGCACCTCTGTTGGTTATAACAGATACAGGAATCCCGTGAAACCTTATTATCTCTTTAATATGCAATTTAGCACAATCCCCAGCCGAATAAGTAGTTCTATCCGAAAGGAAATGGGCTGACTTCGTCAATTTTTTTTTGACAATAATCCAATTAAAATCGTACTTGCGCGAAGTGCGCAGTTAATCTATAACAAAGCCCATGTTAATCGTTTCTCATCTTCGAGCTGAAATTTTCATTTCCTGAAGAAATCCATTGGGCTTTTGATGCCCGATCTTGACTTGCTGGCATTTGGTCAACGAACTCTGCAGTGCTCCTTTCCATACCGTCCTTACCCACATAAACACTTAAAATAGTAATATGTATATTAGCAGACCGAAGATGAATAGGATTCCGAGTATCGTGCTTCGTTCACAATTGATCGCTGCAGCCCTGCAGCGTCAGACACACATAGTCTACCCCTGTATTAGAATGGATTCCTCGAATTGACGCCGCTTCGCCTTTCTCCATGATCGACGATCCAGCAACTTCTCGGACAGAAATCCCCAATATTTCCAGAATCGTCCGAACGAACTCTACGGCTAACTGACTAATGAATTTCACAAACTAATTCTTCTTCTCTAGATGCACACTAGTCAAGTTGTCCATAGATCGCGACTATGAACGTCTGCCACAACATTCGCTTTTCCGGGGTGGTACATAATATTGATGTCATGATATTTCCAATAATTCAACTATCTTCCTTATCGCAAATTCTATTCCCTTTTGCTTAAAATATACTGGAGACTCTGACGGTCTATATAATTATCAGCGTAGCTTCCATATAAATAATGCCGTCACATCTTCAAAATATGAATCACCGCGGCTAATTCCAAATCATGAGTGGAATAATTCCTCTCGAGCGGATTGTTTACAGATATGGTCAGACACCACTTCATACCGATAATACACAAAATTTCATGACGTATCTTCTTATGTTCTATGTGACTAGTGGCCTATAAACTATTTTCTAGTATCTAACAAACCCCTTTTCTTTCCGTCAAAGACTTCCAACTACCAAGCACTGATATTCCTGTTACGATAATTCGTCATTACCCGAAATATTCGTTGAGTCTGGTAATCCCCTCCATTACTCTTTAGGGGCCTAGCTTGCAGCCATTTTCTCGCTTTTATCACTATTCTTTAAAACATATTACTGCGCACTTATGTACAGCATCCGTTTACTCGATAGGGGGTATTAAATCATGACATAAACATATCACAATTCATATAGGCGAAAAGCATCTTCTTAAGGCGTCTTTCATCCTTTCCCCTTTATTCTCTTGATATGTAGATACGCTTAAACTCGGGCCTTCAGTCAATAAGTTTCCTCTCTTAACATTTAAAGGTATTGTAGTACAGTTTTAAGTCTAACGTAATACGTTCTCCCCCCCTTTATAAGGGGCTGTACTTCTACCCTGTCTATGTCTTTCTTTGCAATCTATAACTTGATTAGCCTCGTGTGAAGCTTTAATAAAATCACGAGGCGATGAAAACTCTCGATCACATAGTACAAAATCTCATCTGATAACTGGCCCTCAAATAATGTAATCAATGTAGCCATTTATCCGTTAATAATCGCACCCTTCCTTCATATTCGTTCCTTGTCTTTCGTTCTGCTTCCTCGATAATCAAATTATTCATCGCTCCATAGCACGGGTTTTCCTTTTGCCCTGCACTGTTACATTCCAGTTCCGTTTTGCAACTAATTTCGTGCTTTGCCCGTCGGCTTTTTTTTTTTTTTTTTTTTTTTTTTTTTTTAAGGCTCTGCTTAATTACGTTTCTTACTTTCACCCTCTTCTGACATTCTGGTCCCCTTATATTCTACTCAATTTCTCTCTTTTCTCTCCAAAGGTCGTTGTATTAAAATGTTCCAATCTAAACCTACAGCAAGAAAGCAATATCAATTTGTCTCGGAGCATCTGTACCATACCTTTCACTTTGTCTCCTAAATTCGGTCCACGTAATGTCTTTCGTATATTACAACACTAGCTATTTGGGTCCACCCATCAGTCGACATAGTCATTAAAGGGGAGCCATACACATGCATATAAACATACTCTATCATTTCTTTTACAAGACATTTTCAATCACTTGTTTCAACTTACTCTAATTTCTGAGCTGCGTTGCCCCTCTTCCTTTTCACCAATCTAATCCACCGCAACCCATGCGACCTCTATAAAGTTTGCTAACTATTCCACATACCCTAATTTCCTATTTGTCTCTCATATCTATATTTGCGAAAATTTTGTACACTTCCCAGGGGGGTCACCCATCCAAGATTACTCTGGCCCTAGCACGCTTAACTTTACAACTTTAATGCATTTAGGTGCGTTAAGGCCGGTATAATCACATCAACCGCCCCGCACGACCTTTGTCACGTAATTTAAGATAGGCCGGGGTCTTAACAACTTTCAAAACGTCCTCGTGGCGGGTCCCACCCCGACCTGGAGAAAATTCGTTTACTTTTCTAACTACATACTTACTGTGTAGCCCTTTTCCGAATCCTCAATATTTACCCCCGTCTACATATGATTTCACACGGTCCACAAGTTTAGATTTCTATTCCATGAATTCCAACTCTAATCAGTCGTCGGGAACTTGTGAAATATTACTGTAAGGCGCTATCTAACTACCAGCAAAAGGGAACTAGAGTCCGGCAATGTCACAAAACTTCTTAGTACTCATTTCACATAATTATCTCCATATATACATATATAGGAGTGGGAAGCGAACCATTTAATTCCCAACTACCTGTCATACGCTTCGTATTTTTCCAACGAGGGGAAACTCGACTGCTGGACATTTTTGCCCTTCAACATAGGCTTTTCTAAAGCAAAGTGTAATTGGAACATATTTTGGTCCGTTTAAATAACTCACGAATTTGCTTATTCATATATACTTTCTCGAAATAAAATTTCCCGAATCAAGGGTGGTGCTTCTTGCAAATGACATAGATGTCCTTTAAACTTTAATCCAACATAATAGATTTACTCTATTGGTATCGACTTTCAAGACATGTTAAGGGCTTGTATCTCATTTTCCCTTTTTAGAATTTTGGAAAAATTTGGGCAGAGGTTCCTCTGTATTTCTTACTATCCCAAAACCTGTACACAGGAAATACCAACCATGCCTCACAGGGCCAACACATATACATATATACATATCATATCGTGTCGCGTCATAGCCACACACGGCTAACAGTTTCGAATAAAAATATAAATACACCGAGGCTTACCTCACATGCCCAGCTCGATTGCACCTGCTACACTTTTCATGTTTATCTCTCTTTGCAATGTTCGACTTTATGCTTTAATCGTACTTCAGAATACCTTACCCAGCATACCTCTTTCATACCATCGCTTACCTGAGTACTGTGTAGCTTCCAATTTCATCAGTCACTGTCTTCTGTCGATACCGTTCTCCAGCTGAAATCAAGGGTCAGTAAAAAGGAATTCATTTCCTACGGCTGGCTCTATCGCACGATCTAAGATCCAAAGAAAGGCAACACCCTAAATGTCCGGTAGCCTCCTGTTTATAGATGTGGTGCACAACACAC
Source organism: Lycium ferocissimum (assembly GCF_029784015.1). Classification (NCBI taxonomy): domain Eukaryota; kingdom Viridiplantae; phylum Streptophyta; class Magnoliopsida; order Solanales; family Solanaceae; genus Lycium; species Lycium ferocissimum. The sequence continues at coordinate 15,438 of NW_026727394.1, forward strand.
CGATAAACAAGACTCTACGAGACACGGCCTGTAGACATTCCGAGGACAAACCGCTCTGATACCACTTTTGTCACGACCCAGCCCCGTGGGCCGCGACTGGCGCCCTATTTGGACACCCCGGACAGACTTTCATGTCGAATCATCAAAATATAGCTTAATTCAAATATCATATCCATCATTCATAGCAGAATGAAAATAAATACTGTCTTAGGCGGTCGCGCGCACAAAAGTATCATATCAAAGCCGGAGAGGCGGCGGAATATACATCGCCGATCATATATACACATATACAAATAATTTGGCCGACTTGGCCGTAGTAATGAACGGGACCGCGTTAAGACGCAATCATAAACAAACGAACACATACGTGACCCATGACCCACATATATGACTACAGGCCTCTACAAACGGAACGAGAACATACGAACATAGGACGGGACAGGCCCCGCCGTACCCGTACAAATACAAATGTACGTAAGATACATAGTAAAACATATATACCAAATGTGGGCTCCGGATCGAAGGAGCACTCCGAGATCGGCGAATGTGTGGCCTACACCGACAAATCACGAACCTCTCGTACTCGCGGGCATGAAACGCGCCCCCGAAGAACGGGGGTCGCACGAAAGATGTACCGAGTATGTAAGGCATAAAGTACGAAATCCAAACCATAATCGAAATGAGAGGTACGAGAGAAGAATACCGGATCAATATACATCAAACTCGTCTGGGGGACATATGTAAGATGTACATAATGCAAATAGAAAATCATGCATAAAGCTGGAACGTGGTCACCACTCCGACGCCGGTGCCACAACACAAAGATACTCCGAAGGTTTCAAATCTCCGTACAAACCCCGAACATATCATATCACACATATATCATGTCGCGACGTCTCGCGTCAAGAAAGCAAATCATAGCATTAGCCATATCACAAAGATAACTCCATATACGGAATCGGCCCTATGGCAAGGCCTCGGAAACCGCAACACAAAGATACTTCCGAATTTATCATAGTGCGCACGATCACAAACCGGCCCGGGAACCGGCGAACGATATCATAGAATAGGCACGAGCAGAGTAGTGCAGAAGCCATATGCATATACATAATTAAATTCCAAGACTTGACAAACAAATACATATACATATTCATATTAAGATCAAAAAGGCTTAAAGCAAGTAGCGAGTACTATTTCGGAATTAATATACAAAAGATACGAGCCTTTAGATTTTCGAAACTTTCGAAAAATACTTCATAGACTATTTTCGAAAATTTAGTGTCGTTCACATTTAGAAGCTTTCAAATAGCTTATGGAACGAATCAAACGGAGTCTCAAACTCATAGGCAAAGGTCCTCCCTTTATATCATACAAAAATAGATTAAGTGAGACAAATGAAAGAGATCTCGGCTAGTGGGCCCACCTCGGGTCAAGTCGAGGTGGCGGACATAAATTACGAACTTTCGACTCTATGGAGTTGTTTATGCAAGCCTTGAAATAATTCTATCACATTTGCGCAAATTATGAACGTTCGAATAGTTTCCAACAAAACATAGGAATTATGATTCAATCGTATTGAATGAATAGTAGCTAAAATCAAACTCGGGTTTCGAGGAGCAGGATAACCCCCGAGGCTCAAATTCAAACCTAGCATCTCTAGGACATGCCAAAAGAAGAAAAGGGATAGCTTTACATACCTTTCTCGCTTGTTAAGCTCATCAAAACTTCGATCCCATTTCGCCAAAAATCCGCAAATGGTCATATTGACCGATTACTATTCATGAGGCTCACAATTTCCAACCTTAGCCAATATTGTTCTATAAAAATTTGGGCAGCATCTCCCCTATAAATTCAACATCCCCGAGGCTTAGCTCGGCCATAATATCAACAACAACAACCCCAACAATGACAACATTCATCAAAATCACCTCAAAACGCATTCTAGTATAATTGTTCTTCCTTTCTACATAAGACAACAATTTCCATTCCAACTTCACAATTCCAAGCTAATATCAACATTTCCATATTCATTTGCTAATCAAAATCATTCCAACATCATTCAAAAGTATTCCATACCATCATACAAAATTTTAGCAAAACATATAAAAATCCCACCGAATTCGTAATTCATTCAAAACTTCCATTCTTCGACACAAACGTTCATAACACCTTTTCATTTCCTCGAATTCATCAACAACAACCATAATTCACATTTAAAGTCTTACTTTCTTAATTACATAAAACTTATATAAAAATCACATAATTTCCTATAACATCCTACAATCAATTTCAATGCCAACTCAACTCGTTCAACCTTTATTACGCCGTAAATGCCGCAACGACACAATTAACAAGCTAAATAAGATATAATTCACCATCCCCATGCTACTATAACTCACGGCCATGCACCTACTCACACACATGCACGGCTATGCCCACACACAACACAATTCCAAAACTCTCATTCAATTCTAATCATCATAACATGCAAACTTGTCCCATAACATAAACACATAGAAATCTTACCTTTTTCTCCAACTCCAATCTTGCCGCAAACGTCACTCTTTTGCTAAGCCAATTGTATCACGTTGAGGAGCGTTTCGAACTTATCAAGAATTCAAGAAGAAAGAGATTTTTGGATGAAGGTTGATGGACTTGGAAAATTTTTTTTTTCTTCTTCATGGAGTTCGGCCGAAGGCCTTCTCCTTTGCTCTCTTTCATTTGTTTTGTTTTTGTGTCTTGAAAGTTCCATGGATAATGATATATATAATAAGCTTTCTAATTAATTATCACATGGAATAATTTCCATGGATTTGGGCTTGGCCTTGACCGGCCACCCCTACAAAGAATTGGGCCTCATTTTTTTTCCTTATTTTTGAGCCCAATTAATTATACCCCATAATTTGTAATTCCCGAAACTAATTTCCAAAATTCCAATTTTGCCCTTAGCCTTCCTCCGTATTTCCGCATCAATATTTTTCATGCATATCACACTTGTGTTGAATAAAAATAGCCTTATTTCCTACAAGGCAAAATTATTCCAAATTTTCCAAATGCGTAAAAGCACGGGATATAACACTTGTGATACCATACAAAAACACTCTGATTTGGCAGCACTCCGGAGGAAATGGAGCTCGCCAATCCAGTTGGTATATCTTCCGCTAACCTCACATACTCATCTGTGGGTACCTGCGCGGCATGAAACGCAGCCCCCGAAGAAAGGGGGTCGCACGGAATATGTACCGAGTATGCAAAGCGAGAATACAGAAACGAAGTCATAACCGAAGTAAGGTGTACTTTAACGTGAGCATAATAACCCGAATACCAAAGTACTCACATCTAACATATAAATCATACATAAGGGGTTCAGAAGACAAATAGGATAATCAGAATGCCAAAATGCCTCGATTTCTTTTGAAAAACCTTTCTGTCTCATATATATACGGAAAATCAAACATATCATATGAGCTGACAATTAACCGAATGCCGAGGAACGTATGACCCGATCCATAAATAATACCATAATCATAAACATACCGTAGCGCATCATAACATCATGACCGGTCATATGAGATGCCATTAACCGATGTGGGATTGGCCTAAACCAGTGTGGGATTGGCCTAAACCGTTGTGGGATTGGCCTAAACCAATGTGGAATTTTGCCTCATCATTGGGTTTGCCCCACCATTGGGTTTGCCCTACCACCAGCCCCCGATACCAATGCATCATATTCGTAATCCATACATATAACATATAACGTAACATATATACACAGTACCCGGCCGAAAGGGGCTCGGTGTACCGGACACATCATAACACCATAATATATACACGGTTCCCGGCCAAAAAGGGGCTCTGCGAACCGGACACATTCTACTCCAGAATACGGCATAGAGCGTACAATAACATAATCGGCCCGGGACTTGGCGAAAAATGTAACCACAGAATGCACGAGCAGAATCATAAGTAACCAAATACAGTTTAAAACATTTCCAAAGACTTAATAGGTTAATCAAAACGAACCATCATTTGTAAACCAAAACAGTAGTCAAATCAGCTTTTCTTTCGAACATCACTCGGAACATATCAAACCAAACTTTGAAACCAAAGTCACGTATCAAAATCACATACATAAAAATCCTTATTTCGTACTCAACCGATAAATAAGTAATCATACTCGGGGGTCGGAAAGACAACGGTCATCACCGAATTCTTTCAAAAGCCATCGAACTATACAGAAGAAAGTCGCGGGACCCACAGACGAGCCTCAACCCAATCCGGGCCCGCCTATGAAAATCATAGTCCTTATACATTATAGAATCATTTTTTAACATATCAAAGCCATCCGGTTCTGTTTGTGAAAGTTACGGACGTTCGTAGTTACAAAACTCTTTTGAAAACAAACTTTTTATACAACATTTGAAAACCAATCATACAAAGACATATAAACCATATAAGGATGCCATCATCAAAAAGCAAATAAGCATCGTAAACATGCTCGGACTTTAAGAACAGAATTACCCCCGAAGCTCATAACATATCATAACTTAGCCATATCTAAGACATGCCAAAAGAAGGAAAGGTAAGCTTTACATACCTTGATTGCTTCCTAAGCTAATCCAAACTCAAGTCTCGGCTTCTCAAAATCTACAACACGTCATTAGACACCAAACATTAGTCATAGGCACCTCGGAATCCCATTTTTAAGCTCGCACTTTATTTACAGAAATTTGGGTAGCACCTCCCCTATAAATTCAACACCCCGAGAATTCAGCTCGGCCAATTCTTCAACAACAATACCAACCACCATATAAACAACATCAATAACCAATTCAAAATGCATTCTAATATTAGTAATTCTTTTCCATGTAATTCGACGATATTCCATTTTCATTCAAATCAACCGCATATAATCAAACCAACATCAATGTTCATACGTTCAAGTACTAATCTAAACCATTTAAACAAGATTCAAGAATGCTTCCAACAATCTACAAAATAGCCAAATCAGCCCATTCACTACATAATGGAACCCGAAACTTCCAAATGCCATAAGAACAACAACAATACATTTCTTTCTTCCAAATTCATCCGCTTCTTCTATAATCCACACGTTCACAACATTATTTCCATAGATTCAAGAAACTACATTTAATTCACATTAACTTCCATAACAAACCGCAAACGACTATAACTTCAATTTGAACCATTAAACTTTCATTTGCATCATAGAATCCGCAACACAACATCCCAAACATACTAAAGAGAATTGATTCTTCACTTCTACACAACATGGCATATACACGGCCACACACAACACACCACAACTTCATGAATTTCATTCATTTCCTACATACTACAACAACACACAAACATGCCAAATGCAATTAATTCACCACTCCTCCTACACAACATATACCACACGGCTACAACTTTAACATCATACTTTCATGAATTTCATTCTTTTCCACATATCACAACATGTACAAATCATCCATAACACATGAAAAAGGAGATTAAATCTCACCTTTACCTCTTAGCTTTCCACTAGGCTAGGGTTTGCAAATGAACTAACACTTGTTCTTGCTACTCCATCAACCACTCCATGTTATTAAGGACCTTCCCATGAGTTGAAAACATAGAAGAAAATAATTTTTGAAGAAGAATTTTTTGTCTTCTTTTTTTGTCTCCCATGGCCGAATGGCCCCTTATGTTGTTCTTCATATTTCTCCAACTTTCTAGAGTTGAAAAGATGACCAATATGTTGCTAGTCATCCATCCTCCATATAAATAAAAAGCCCCAACAAGTATAAAGTGCACACATGTACCACTCATAACTTAAACTAATTAAATTTGGCCAAGTTTTGTGGGAGGGACCCACACCACACAGGCCACATATGGCCATTTTCATGAAATATTTAATTTCTAAAATTTCACTTCTAGCCCTTAATTTTCATGAAATGCTCAACTTTTCATAATTCACTTTTGACCCCAAATTTTCCTTATTCCAATTTTACCCTTAACACTCCATGCCAATGAAAAGATGAATATGCAACTTATGCACTTTTAACAAAATCGGAAGAAATTACAACCTTGTCCTTAACTTGTCGCAATCAACTTAGAATATTCCAACGTACAAAGTATGGGGTATAACAGAAATCAATTGGCTAATTGGTTTTAATTTTGGCCATAATAGAAATATCCAATTGATAGACAGCTTTATTTTGGCTATTTGTCAAAGTGGCACTTTAACAAATAGCAAATATATATATTTATGAATTCTATGTTGACGATAGTAGTTTAATGACTCAAATTGATATCGTAAGTGTTGTGGGCTGAATTGGAGATTATTGTGCATTGATGTAATTTGTGTATTTATGGGAATGACATTGTTAGAGTGTGGATTGTTGGTGCAAATCATGATTTGAAAGTGAGGAATGTGTTATGGTTGAGGTTCTCGGGTTTGGGGCAATTTCGGGTGAGTTGGAGTATTATTTGGGATGTTGAAATATTGTGTGAATTGTTTGAAATGTTCTTGAATGTTGTTGGTATGGGTTTGGACTAGTATTTGAATGTATGTGTTGATGTTGGCTTGAAGGTAGCCGTTGAATTGAATATAATGAATGTTGTCGAATGATGTAAAAGAGGGTTACTAATGTTACGTTGCCTTTCGCATTGATTATTGATGTTGCTAGGTTGGTTGTTGGTATTGTTGTTGTTGATTTGGGCCGAGTTAAATTCTCGGTTGGCCTATTTACGTGGGAAGTGTCGCCTAAATTTCCGTAGAATTATGTGTTAGTTTGGAAATGAACTCCTAAATGCCTATAGTAACGTTGGTATTTCATGATATTGTGTAGATTTTGGAGAGCCCGAGGTTTGAGTTTGGAGTGACTTGGAGAGCGGACGAGGTATGTGAAGCTTATCCTTCTTTCCTTTTGGCATGTCCTAGACGCAAGTAAGTTGTGGATACGTTGCGAGCCTTGGGGGTAATTCTATTCTTGAAAATCCGAGCATGTTTATGATTCATATTTGCTTCTTGATGTTGGCATCCTTAATATGGTCAAGCTATGGTCCGTATGTCTTTGATACGATTTGATTTGAAATGCTTTGTAGACGGTTAGTTCCGAAAGGATCTTATGTCTAAAAATGTCCGTGACTTTCGTGGACAGGACCGGATTGCTTTGATATGCTCGTAAACGATTCTTAATTGTTTCTTGATATTCGTATTCTTAATATAGTCGAATTATGGTCCTTATGTCTCTTGTATGACTAAATTTCAAAAGTTGCATAAAAGTTTTGTTTTCAAAAGAGTTTTGTTCCTAAACGATTTCGAAACTACGAACGACCGTAACTTTCAAGAAAGGGCTCGGATCGCTTTGATATCTTCGCAAATGATTTCATGACGTAATATTTTAAGACAATCGCGGGAAGTTAAGGGCAAGGCCATTTTTCGGTTTTGTTAGAATGCGCGAGTCGCTTATAAATATTATTGTTATGGAAATTTAAGGGCAAACTTGGAATAAGGAAAATGAGAGGCCATGTGTTATTTTATATTGCAAGACATGCATAAGTGGGCACAAGTTGACCAAGTCAAGGAATTTGTCATCTTTTCCCATTTAAAGAAAATTCTAGAGAATTTGAGGAAATTGGAAAAAAAAAAAAAAGAAAAAGAAGGAAAAAAAACGTCCAAGGCTGCACATGATCAGCCATGTGCCATATATATACATATATATATATGTGTGTGTGGTGGTCAAGAAGACCACACCTCATCATTTTAATTCAAGAAAGTTCAAGAAAAATTGAGAAAAAAGAAGAAGGAGAGAATCAGCCAAGGGCTGGCCGAAACCAGCCCTTTCCTTTTGATCATGAAGAATTATTTTCTTCTTGTTTTCTCACTAATTAGAAGGTCCTTAGTAACATGGAGTAGTTGTTGGAGAAAGAGAACTATTCGTTTTGCAAAAAAATCAACCATAGCCGAGAAGATGAAGGAGGAGAAGTAGGTATGGTTCAATCTTTGTTCTTATGTGTTTTGCATGGTTTGTGGTTATTGTGGTGTGTGAAAATGAATGGAAAACATGAAAATAAAGATGTTGAAGTTGAGCCGTGGAAGTGCATGTTTGGCCGTGCATATGTGTAGTATGTTTTGGGTGATGAATTAATTGTATTAGCTTGTTGTGTGTGTTGTTGTAATGTGTAGAAATAGATGAAATTCATAAAGTTGTGTGTGTGAGTATGTTGGCCGAAGGGAGGCTGCCTTGTGTAGGAAAAAGGAATCAAATTCATTTAATGTTCTTGGCTATTGTTGTTGAGAATTATATGATGAAAGTGAATGTTTGATGATTTATGTTGAAGTTGAAGTTATGTGGGCTGAATCGGAACCTAATGTAATTTCAATATGTTTTCTTGAAGGTTATGGAAATGATCTTGCTAGCATATGAGATTGTTGGTATAGTTTATGAAATTGAAAGAAAGAAGTGTATCGTTGACGTTCTAATGTAGTTGAAGGGTTTCGGGAAAAATTAGTCTATGGTTTGGGTTGTTTGAAATATTATATGGAATGCTTGAAATACTCTTAAATCATGTTTGAATGGCCTCGGAATAATATTTAAACGAATGATCATTGGTGTTAGTTGGAAGGCATGAAGGTTACTTGAATTAAGTATTGAAGTGTTGATTGAAATGGTTAGTATAATTGTTGGTAATGTTGTTAGTTTGGCCGGGTTGTATTCCCGGGATTGTTGTTGATTGAAATCGGCCAAGTTAAACTTGGTGGCATGGTATATTTACAGGGGAAATGCTGCCGAAATTTCGGTAGCCAAGTTTCATTTTAAGAATCCAACTCCAAAATGCACTAACCAAGATTTGGTAAACATGACCAAATTGTAGATTTTGGCGGATTTGCGACGTGGATTTGGAGTAGCAAAAGGAGCGGAAAGAGGTATGTAAGGCTTCACTTTCTTTCTATGGCATGTCTTAGATGTAATAGGCTTGAATACGTGTCTCGGGGACCATTCTAATCCTAGGAATCCGAGATTGAAATCGATTACTATTCATTCGGTAAAATTGAATCAAATGTGCACGAATAGTGAAAGAAAGATCGAAACACCCTAGAACTTGCAAGAATAAGACCCGATCACCCTAAGACTTCCATAAGCAACATTATGAAGCATATTATATGTAAATTGTCTACGCCGCCTCATTCGACCGAGGCGGGCCCACTATTTCGAACCCCTTCCTATTAGCTCATTAAGCTTATTTCTATGCTATAGTTAATAAAAGTTTTTGGTTATCATTCCTATTATCAAATTAAAAGTTGTTTTTAACTAAACCCTCGACCCCAAGGTATGATTTTCTTTACTAAAAGTTTACAAGCGTTTTCCAAAATATACATTTTTCTTTAAAAACTAAGTTTTACAATATTTTTTTATAACCTAAACAACGACTACAATCCTATGATGACCATGAATCTATGATGCCTATGATCCCACGATGACTATGATCCTAAGATGACTATGATGACTATGATTCTACGATGCCTATGATTCTATGATAACTATGATCCTATGATGGCTATGATTCTATGATATCTATGATCCTATGATGTCTACGATTCTATGATGACTATGATTCTATGACAACTATGATACTATGATGACATGTTCTATGTTGATAGTCTCGCCTTATGATTACCGTTCCTTCAAGGTGAGACAAAGCGACCATGATTATTCCATAATGCGATCGGAGGTTTCCGACCTTACGTCACTCCGATAAGTACACGATTTTCCTTGGTTTCCCCCTGCATGCTAAATATGAACAAGGGTTGGGGGGATGGGAACTATGTATACTTGGGGAATTGGGAAGGAACTATGTATCATTGCCACTGGTCGGTGGCTTATCATCCGGACGCGGGATGCCGGACGCGGGATTTATGGCCGAGCCGGAGTATTCGGCGCTATGTGGGCGAGCCGCCTCGTGCGGTACTATGACCGATATGACCAAGTAAGCATGCATGGCATCCGCCCCCAGGGGCACTCATATGCACAGGTTACTCTACTATTCTATGATATGTTCTATGTTCGCTATGCAGTATATGATCCCCATATGCAGGTCACAGCTTGACATGACGTGTTCTATGTTTCTATGCGGTTATTATTTATGTATACATTTCTTACTATGTTACTATTTATGCCTTACATACTCGGTACATTGTTCGTGCGACCCCTCTTCTTCGGGGCTGCGTTTCATGCCACGCAGTACACCCGGATGACGCAAAGTTAGCATAGAAGATGTTTCGGCGAGGTTGGCGAACTCCGTTTGCTCGGAGTGTAGCCGAGTCGGCGCACACGTGCTATGACATCGATTACGGTTAGAGACTTTGCAGACAGAGTCAGGGGTCCAAAGTGTCAGCCTTAAAAAGAGTTCCACTGGTCGATGTGTTTTATTTTTACAGAGTCCTCCTATTTACAAACTGTGTTTATTTTGAGAAACGACGAAAGGATTTTGAAAAAAATTTACTATGTATTTTACTTTATTTTGTCCTAAGAATCCAAAGAGTTCATATATGTAATAAGAGTTAGCGGGTTCGCTCGGCTCCGTATACGGGGTCGGGTGCCCATCACACCCTAGTAAAGTCGGGGTGTGACAAAGTGGTATCAGAGCAGGTCGGTCCAAGGGTTGTCTGCAAAGTCGTGTCCGGTAGAGTCCTGTTTATGGGTGTGAAGCCGGCCACATTTATAAACGGAGGTCGCGGGGCATTTAGGAACCGTTGACCTTCTTTCGTCCTATGATCGTGCGATAGAGCCAAGTCCTAGGAAAATGGAATCTCCTATGCAGGCCTTACCTACGACGAAAGAAAGTGAGAAGCGATATGGAAAGTTACAAGGACAAGTATTGATGTTCTGTTCGGCCGCCCGAAGCTGGGGGCTCGGTATGGCTGAGATGAGTTGTATACATATGTAAGCCTGCAAGGTATTGCTAATAACTGCTGTGTGCGGATCAGAATAGTGAAGATAATAAAGAAGGCCCTACCAGAATGGGCATGCCTAAGAGAAAGAAGCGTGAAAAGGAAATACGATAAACAGACAATAAACGAGATGCGATGTTTCAAGAAGGGTTATGGATTTGGCGCGACGACGAAGGTGCGGTCACTACCTTGGGAACCTGGAGGCCCAGGATAAGAAGTGGTTATGCACACAAGTGAAAGGTGAACATTCGGGACTAAAAAGGGCAAAATAGTAATTTCAAAGAAAGGACGTGTTATGAAAATATTCCAGAATCGGTAAGACTTCGACTTGCCCCAGGACATGTAATAAAGGTTATACGAGGAAGTGGACGCGATTATATCAGCGTTAAGGCACCAGATTCTACCGAGTTTCGAGGTTAAGCGTGCTCGGTGGGAGCAATTCTACGATGGGTGACCCCCTGGGAAGTTACGAGAAATTTTATATATATTCAGACCTAAGAGACACATGAGAGGTTAGGGTAGCCTAAGGGAAACTAAGATATACGGGATGGTTGGAGACCATAAGAAGACACGCAGGACGAGGCAAACTTGCTTGGTGAAGGGACAGGAAGTGCATCACAGCCCCTAAAACTAGGATAGGCTTGAACAGCGTTTGGACGTATTTTGTGGGCTAGTTGGTAGTAATTGAATATATGTATATATGAAGGTGCAGGATATCCCAAATATGATGGTATCGGTGGGCATGTGAATCCCAGCGACCGAAGTTACGATATAAAAGGCACTAATCGAGAAAGGGTACCGAAGTTCGAGTGATAGCAAGAGTAACTGGTACAAGTGTTGCAAGGTAAGCCGTTATTACTCCACTGTAGATTGAGATTGGGAATGAGGATATGAGACGAAGTATGAATGGATAATGGTATATGTGCGCCCCCAAAAAGGGGGGGAAGCAGGTGAGAGAAATGTAAGGATGAGATAGAGACAGTTGATATGGTAATATATTTGATACGGATGCTTAGATTATAAATGAAACCCCCTTCATGGAAATAAGTCAGTGAGATCGGGAACCCGACAATGAGTAGATAGAAGTCCAGATAATGCTTAAGGTAATACGAGGAGTTCGCACAAACTTTGAGTAGTGCGACGCCAGCAAATGGACGTATATATAAAGAGAAAGAGTATGACGAAGAGAACGGTATTGGATAGCTTAAGAACTAATGTGAAGGACGGAAAATAACTTCGAAAAGGGAGCTCCCCCGAGGTGCTTATGAGACCCCGTAAGACTAGTCAAACATTCGAGGACGAATGTTCCAAAGGGGGGAAGGATGTTATATCCCGCATTTTGTACGTCGGAATATTTTAAGACAATCGCGGGAAGTTAAGGGCAAGGCCATTTTTCGGTTTTGTTAGAATGCGCGAGTCGCTTATAAATATTATTGTTATGGAAATTTAAGGGCAAACTTGGAATAAGGAAAATGAGAGGCCATGTGTTATTTTATATTGCAAGACATGCATAAGTGGGCACAAGTTGACCAAGTCAAGGAATTTGTCATCTTTTCCCATTTAAAGAAAATTCTAGAGAATTTGAGGAAATTGGAAAAAAAAAAAGAAGAAGAAAAAGAAGGAAAAAAAAACGTCCAAGGCTGCACATGATCAGCCATGTGCCATATATATACATATATATATGTGTGTGTGGTGGTCAAGAAGACCACACCTCATCATTTTAATTCAAGAAAGTTCAAGAAAAATTGAGAAAAAAGAAGAAGGAGAGAATCGGCCAAGGGTGGCCGAAACCACCCTTTCCTTTTGATCATGAAGAATTATTTTCTTCTTGTTTTCTCACTAATTAGAAGGTCCTTAGTAACATGGAGTAGTTGTTGGAGAAAGAGAACTATTCGTTTTGCAAAAAAATCAACCATAGCCGAGAAGATGAAGGAGGAGAAGTAGGTATGGTTCAATCTTTGTTCTTATGTGTTTTGCATGGTTTGTGGTTATTGTGGTGTGTGAAAATGAATGGAAAACATGAAAATAAAGATGTTGAAGTTGAGCCGTGGAAGTGCATGTTTGGCCGTGCATATGTGTAGTATGTTTTGGGTGATGAATTAATTGTATTAGCTTGTTGTGTGTGTTGTTGTAATGTGTAGAAATAGATGAAATTCATAAAGTTGTGTGTGTGAGTATGTTGGCCGAAGGGAGGCTGCCTTGTGTAGGAAAAAGGAATCAAATTCATTTAATGTTCTTGGCTATTGTTGTTGAGAATTATATGATGAAAGTGAATGTTTGATGATTTATGTTGAAGTTGAAGTTATGTGGGCTGAATCGGAACCTAATGTAATTTCAATATGTTTTCTTGAAGGTTATGGAAATGATCTTGCTAGCATATGAGATTGTTGGTATAGTTTATGAAATTGAAAGAAAGAAGTGTATCGTTGACGTTCTAATGTAGTTGAAGGGTTTCGGGAAAAATTAGTCTATGGTTTGGGTTGTTTGAAATATTATATGGAATGCTTGAAATACTCTTAAATCATGTTTGAATGGCCTCGGAATAATATTTAAACGAATGATCATTGGTGTTAGTTGGAAGGCATGAAGGTTACTTGAATTAAGTATTGAAGTGTTGATTGAAATGGTTAGTATAATTGTTGGTAATGTTGTTAGTTTGGCCGGGTTGTATTCCGGGATTGTTGTTGATTGAAATCGGCCAAGTTAAACTTGGTGGCATGGTATATTTACGGGGGAAATGCTTTGCCGAAATTTCGGTAGCCAAGTTTCATTTTAAGAATCCAACTCCAAAATGCACTAACCAAGATTTGGTAAACATGACCAAATTGTAGATTTTGGCGGATTTGCGACGTGGATTTGGAGTAGCAAAAGGAGCGGAAAGAGGTATGTAAGGCTTCACTTTCTTTCTATGGCATGTCTTAGATGTAATAGGCTTGAATACGTGTCTCGGGGACCATTCTAATCCTAGGAATCCGAGATTGAAATCTGATTACTATTCATTCAGTAAAATTGAATCAAATGTGCCTGAATAGTGAAAGAAAGATCGAAACACCCTAGAACTTGCAAGAATAAGACCCGATCACCCTAAGACTTCCATAAGCAACATTATGAAGCATATTATATGTAAATTGTCTACGCCGCCTCATTCGACCGAGGCGGGCCCACTATTTCGAACCCCTTCCTATTAGCTCATTAAGCTTATTTCTATGCTATAGTTAATAAAAGTTTTTGGTTATCATTCCTATTATCAAATTAAAAGTTGTTTTTAACTAAACCCTCGACCCCCAAGGTATGATTTTCTTTACTAAAAGTTTACAAGCGTTTTCCAAAATATACATTTTTCTTTAAAAACTAAGTTTTACAATATTGACAGTTTTTATAACCTAAACAACGACTACAATCCTATGATGACCATGAATCTATGATGCCTATGATCCCACGATGACTATGATCCTAAGATGACTATGATGACTATGATTCTACGATGCCTATGATTCTATGATAACTATGATCCTATGATGGCTATGATTCTATGATATCTATGATCCTATGATGTCTACGATTCTATGATGACTATGATTCTATGACAACTATGATACTATGATGACATGTTCTATGTTGATAGTCTCGCCTTATGATTACCGTTCCTTCAAGGTGAGACAAAGCGACCATGATTATTCCATAATGCGATCGGAGGTTTCCGACCTTACGTCACTCCGATAAGTACACGATTTTCCTTGGTTTCCCCCTGCATGCTAAATATGAACAAGGGTTGGGGGGATGGGAACTATGTATACTTGGGGAATTGGGAAGGAACTATGTATCATTGCCACCTGGTCAGCTGGCTTATCATCCCGGACGCGGGATGCCCGGACGCGGGATTTATGGCTGAGCTGGAGTATTCCGGCGCTATGTGGGCGAGCCGCCTCGTGCGGTACTATGACCTGATATGACCAAGTAAGCATGCATGGCATCCGCCCCCAGGGGCACTCATATGCACAGGTTACTCTACTATTCTATGATATGTTCTATGTTCGCTATGCAGTATATGATCCCCATATGCAGGTCACAGCTTGACATGACGTGTTCTATGTTTCTATGCGGTTATTATTTATGTATACATTTCTTACTATGTTACTATTTATGCCTTACATACTCAGTACATTGTTCTACTGACCCCTCTTCTTCGGGGGCTGCGTTTCATGCCACGCAGGTACACCCAGATGACGCAAAGTTAGCATAGAAGATGTTTCAGCGAGGTTGGCGAACTCCGTTTGCTCTGGAGTGTAGCCGAGTCAGCGCACACGTGCTATGACATCTGATTACAGTTAGAGACTTTGCAGGACGCAGTCGGGGGTCCAAAGTGTCGGCCTTAAAAAAGAGTTCCCCTTTGGTCGATGTGTTTTATTTTTACGAGTCCTCCTATTTACAAGCTTGTGTTTATTTTGAGAAACGACGAAAGGATTTTGAAAAAAATTTACTATGTATTTTACTTTATTTTGTCCTAAGATTCCAAAGAGTTCATATATGTAATAAGAGTTAGCGGGTTCGCTCGGCTCCGTATACGGGGTCGGGTGCCCATCACACCCTAGTAAAGTCGGGGTGTGACACGCCGAACCCCTTTCGGCCGGGTACTGTGTATATATGCTACGTTATATGTTATATGTATGAATTCTGGAATATGATCAATGGAATCAGAGCCGGTGGTGGGGCAAACCCAATGGTGGGCCAAACCCAGTAGTGAGGCAACATTCCACACTGGTTTAGGCCAATCCCACATTGGTTTAGGCCAATCCCACATCGGTTAATGGCATCTCATATGATCGGTTATGATGTTACGATGTGTTACGGTATGTATATGATGATCGCATATATTTGTCTTCTGTACCTCATATGTATGATTTGTATGTCAGACACAAGCGCTTTGGTATTTCAGTTATTATGCCTACTTTCTATACTTCTGTCTCGATTATGACTCAGTTCTTTCTTGTACTTCGCTTTGCATACTCGGTACATATTTCGTGCGACCCCCTGTCTTCGGGGGGGTTGCGTTTCATGCCCGCGGTACGGACGCACGGTTTTTGGTGATCCGCCGCGCCTAGGACACTTATTCGCCGTCGTCGGAGAGCTCCCTTTATTTCGGAGCCAACATTTTGGTACAGACACCTTCGTTATTTGTATATATGTTCGTTCATGGGTACGGCCGGGCCCTGTCCCGTCATATGGTTCTGTTATGACTCTTAGAGGTCTGTAGACATAGATGTGGGTTATGTACAGTTTTGTTCGGATGCGTTAAGTAAGTTGTGTTTG
>NW_026727395.1:0-33536 GCF_029784015.1 Lycium ferocissimum
ATATGGCCTTTTTGGAACTTTCATGAACTTATGTGAAATTCTCATTTTGCCCCTCGACTTTCCTCAATATTACCATTTCGCCCCTGGCCTTCCACATTATTTCCATTGGCCATTTTGCAAATTTCTCTTTTTACCCTTGGCCTTTCCCAATATTTCCATACTACCGATGTTCATAAATTATATTCCTAACAACTCTGACGCTAAAATAACTCTTGAAAATGATCTTGTCCTTATCTTGCCACGACTTTCTCGAATTATCCGAATGTATGAAGTACGGGATATAACACTCCATCTCGGTAGTGTGGGAAGCAACTTGGTCGATAACTGAATCAGTGGTCTTGGTAAGTGGAGCTGAATGGCTCGGGCCTATCAAATCTACCTCTGGAGCAAGAGTGAGACCCTCAAGTGGGGTGGAATGACTGGCCAGGGTCTCATCTGGTATCGATGTACTAGAAGAAGCCCCGGTATGGTGTGTTTCAAATCGGGAGCATTAAATGGCTCTCCTAAAGTCCACGTACTTATCCTCTTGGTCCTTCTCGGTCCTCTTCCTCTTTTCTCTATCATCTGGTGATGTCGGGATCTCTTCTAACAAATTCACAATGTGTCCCACCTCTAACTTTACCACCGGTGCCAAAATCGCACTTCCCAAGATCCCCATATCTCTCGCCTGCATTGCCAACATGTCATACATCAATTTGTTCAACTCTTCTCGGAACTTCCCCATATCAATTGTGGGACCTTCTTTTGCCAACTCAGCAAACTCATCTCGAGTCCATCAATTCTTGAGTGAAGTTGTTGATATAAATACTCAATGGACTCCTTCAACTATTTCAAGGCATGCTCGATCTCCCGAGTCAAGAATGGCCAAATGGGCTCAATACTGTAACGACCCATTTGGTCGTTATAGCGCTTTTGACCCATTTACCACCTTTGACCCTTCCTCGAGCCCTATTAGTATGATTTTGACTTGCAGGGATGGGTGTTACGATCCATGAGGTGATCGGGCAAGTTTTATGAAGACTTATGTGAAATAGAGCCTTAAAGTGAAAAATGTTTGACCAATAGTTGACTTTTGGTTAAATGACCTTTTTTTGAAAATCCGTCAATTCTGAGAGGTTTGGATGGTCGATTATGACTTGATGGGATGTTCAGTTCGATTCCCAAGGCACTCAGGAGCATTTCAGGTTATTGGTTGGAAAGTTAGTCTTTGGCCATTGGGTGTTGACCTGGTCAAATAGACCTCCATTGGGAATTCCGAGTCCACGAGTAAGTCTATAAAGTATTTTTATGTATGATTGTATATCTAGTTTGTATGTGGGAGATCTCATGTGATTTTTGGATTTTGGGATTGAATTAGTGAAAAACTAGGATTTTTTTGGTGTCTGGTGTCTGCCGTAGCGGCACTATATGCGCGGTAGCGGTCCGTTGTAGCGATGCCTGGCCGCTATGGTGAGTTGTGAGGAACAGTGGTGAGTCGCCACTGCTGATGGGGATCCGCTGTAGCATACTCGCGGTTGTGCGCATAGGGGTGCTTTACCTGATACTTGACCGCTGCAGCGAATGACGGGGACTAGTATCTTGTTTAATTCCTAGTTAAAACCCTTAATTTCCTATCCCCACATTTATTGTTCCTAAGCATATTTGAGGCGATTTAAGGAGGTTCTTAGCTGATTTCTCTCGAGGGTAAGTTCTATAACCTAGATTTCATTCAATTTCTTTCCTTAAGCATGAATCCATGATAGAAAATCTATAGAACTTAACAAGGAAGATGGGGTTTGATGTTTACTTTATTATTTGAGTTTTAGTCTTTCAAAATGAGGTTTGTTGATAGATTTGGCTAATCTAAGCATGGAATTTGATAAATTAGTGACAAATAGGCTTGAATCTTCCATTTATGTTGATGAATTGAAAGATTAAAAGTTAGGGTTTATACCCAAATTTGGGGTTTTGACTTGAATGATGAAATTTACCTAATGTTTAGTTAATTTAGAAATTGAAGAGTAGAATTGTACCTCTAGAATGTTGGATTACCATTTTCACCTTTGAAATACCTGTTTTGCCCTTGTGGGCCCATTTGCTTCCTTTCCATAGTTGATTTTGATTCGAAAGATAGTATTACTAGTTCATCTCAAACTAGTTCACCTCAAACTAGTTCTAGTTGATGAGAGTTACTTCGAAAGCAAAAAAGTAAAGTCAAGTTTCTCTGGGGTATTATCTCAATTCTAATAAAATACAACGCTCGGCTGCCAAGTAGGGTACGGCTTACCTTATGGTTAGACTTTAGTTTGCGAAGTATATATAGAGTTGATTCTTTGGGGAAATCATGTTACGCCTTCGGGTATGAAGTTGGGATGGATTACCTAGGTTGGTATTGTTGTTTGATTGTGGGCTTGTTACTTTGTTGTGATCTATTGGCTTGTTACCACGTGTGTGATATTAGACTTGATACTTGGTCGCCTTATCATGATTGTGAAACTGCTATCCCTCACTTATTGGGTATTATCTTGATAGAGGAAAGAACTTGACTTATTATTGATATTGAGATATATGTCCATGTGTGGCACGATTGATTTGATATGTTATCATTGATCATTGATATTATTCATAGCATTTATTCTCATCTTTCATGATACACTGATGTGAGCTGAGACTTGGTACTGATGATGATGAGAGATATGAGAGGCCGATGCCTGAGGTCTTTACTCGGATCGAGAGAGTGTCCGATGCCCGAGGTCTTTGTCGTGATTGCGAGAGTGGTACTTGTATTTTGCGGGTCCCCCATGGGTCATGACTGTCGAGGCGTGGAGGTATTCCGCCCAGAGCATGTGTGTGCGGATATTACATTGGCCATTGCATTGCATATGCACTCATTTTTACATTCACTTACTTGTTGGATTCGGACTTGATATTTCTGTACTTCAGTTGTTATTCTTGGACTGTGTTGTGTTTATACATGATTGTGAGCATGTCTATTCTTCAGTCTCTTACTTTATATGTGTTAGCTAACTGTTGTTGGCCTATGATACCTACTAGTACATAGTGTTTGTACTAATACTACCTTGTTGCATTCTTTTATGAGCGCAGAATACGGATAGGTTCAACATACACTCCTCGCGACTAATTCTCGAGGCTTGGTTGTTGAGTGTCTAGGGTGAATGCTTGATGGACCCGAAACCCGGAGAATCTTTCTTATTACTTGTCTTTTCTTGTATTCTGAGACCGTATTTCATATTTTGAGACTTGTATTATTCCAGACTTGTAGTTGAGTAGTAGTGGCTCTTGTACTGTATTTAGACCAGTTCCTTGGGGTTGTATTAGTATTGTATTCCGCACTTATTTATATTTACGTTTAAGACTTATATTTCTATTGTCCTATTTATTTTATTATTCTTTGAATTAATGATTTGGGAAAAGGTTCGTCTACCAAAGTGGGAATTGGTAGGTGCCTCCATGACTAAGCAATTTTGGGTCGTGACAAATACCCTTTCCACCTGTTCATTAGCCCGATCTGTCTTCGCCATGTAGTCTCTGAAAGTCTCAATGTTAAGGGTGACAAATCGACTAGATGATAGAGCTACCAGTGTGGGCTAAACTACTGGTTGTGTATGGCTGGCTGAGGAGGTAGGGGCCTCAGAAGGGCGAGGTGCCTCAATGATGAGTGGTGCCTCAGTGGTGGCACCACTAACAGACTCAAGGGTGGCATCAGGCAACGACGCAACTTGTGACTCAGCCGATCCGACACATTTTTAGCTGTTGATCATCAATCCGCAGTGGACCCTGAAGTTGCTCATCTTTGCTTTTCAATATGTTGTACACATGCTCGGCTTTGATGATGTGATCTCTAAAATAAATCTGAGGCACACTTGCCCTGTAGAGTAGCTGAGTGATGAGGCATGGGAAGATCAATGAAGTATGTGGTTGTATACCACGCAATCAGAATTCTTCGGCAATTAGAAGCCCCAAGTTGATCTTATTCAAGGACATGATGGCCGCTAGGAGTATTGCTCTATTCGGAGTGAGCGAATTATCTACCTGAGTGGGATATATGCGGTTGGTTATGACAGTTCACCAAAATTTGGCCTCATGTGTGAGATCCTTTTAGTAGATTTGGGCCTTTGGGTTGGTGGCCTATGGTGGATTGGCTCGAGCTATCACTGAGGCTACCCATGGCAACTGAGTTAACTTGGCAGCCTCAACATCCCCATGTTTGTTGTCAAGCTCATGTGTGGTGGCTAGTGCGACATAATCTGTTCCAAAATAAAAGGAGTTGATGGCTTCCGGTGAGGTGTCACCTTTCACCCCTCGAACCTCAACCTTATCAAACCGCTTGGGTTGCTTTTTTCGTTGAGCTTTGTTTTGAAACTTAACCATAGCTACCCCATACAAAGCATAAAACTCACGAACCAACACTAGGCAATAATCTCCCAGTGGCTTATCAAGGAATTCCCAATTATAGTACTGCAAGATGTCTCGGATGTTGGGAAATGCCTCTAAACCATGGAAGCTTATGCGTTTTTCTTCCCATATGCTTCTCTGTGGTTTTCCTCCTGCCTTGGCCAGTTCTAAAGCTTGCTTGAACAACTCCTTCCACCCTTCAACCCAGAACCGGATGGCATTTCCAGATCACTCTTTTATTCACACCTCTTGGAGTCTCATAATTTCGGGGCTAGCCGAGTGACCACGAGTTGGTTGTTCAGGGTGGTTGGTCAGCGGGCATCACTCTTGTTCAGTATTGTCATCACTAGCATTTGTTGAACATAAAGATTATTCCCCCTCTTCAGACTGGGAGGAATCCTCTTTGGTGTCAGTGGGATAATCCTTAAGGCGGGATGCTCTTTTTGGTCGGCCATTACACATGCCCCTACCAGCTTGTTGTGATGCTCCCTTCTTAACTGCATTTTTATTTAGGGCCATATCTATTGAGGAAATTCATTAGAACCAAATGAAACTATTTTTGGTATTTTCTTATAAGTGAAAACAAGAAAAAAAGATAAAGAAAGGAAAAGAACAGAAAGCAGAAACTAAAGCTCAAAGGTTTGTTCTTCAGATTCAGGTGGGATTATCGGGCTATAAAACATTTCACGCTCCATAGAAATTTTTTACAGTCCGTAAATCCCATGGTAATTCTATAACAAAAATGCATTTTTTTTGGACTTCAATTGACGGTGGAGTTTTACCGACTGTAAATCCCACCGTATTTTTTCAATAGAAATGAAATTTTCAACAATTGTTTCATGGTGGAATTTCGCGGTCCGTAAATCACGATCCATAAAACACACCGTATACTTGGATCAGAAAGTAAGTTTCAGAAGTTCATTTTATGATGGATTTTACAGTTCGTAAAAAGTTTTACGGCTCGTGAAATCCTTCGTATAATCATTGAATATCAAAATTTCCCTTAAGGATTGATCAACATGGGAGATTCATATACTCAATGTTTGACTTGATCAACTTGTTACTCCAAAAAACTCAAATTAAACTTTTAACTTGAACACCCCACAACATGAGCACACAATCACATGAATTTATGCACACACACATTCACACAATGGGGAGTTTAATGACATAGGGTTACTCATACTTCACCCAAGTCCAATTCTCATAGAATCATTTCATCGAACAGTTGTCGGGCATAGCTAACTTCACTCTATTCCTGAAGATAGAGTTTGAAATGCCCTCCGACTCAGTTTGATAATGACCAATTCATTCACACAAACATCACACAAACCAAAGCCGAACCCTCACTAGAACAAAGATTCAGATTTAAAGAACGAACCCATAAAAGGTTGAAATTCAAAAGTTTCAAAAACTACACGGGACTCTCAGTTGCAAAGATACCATTTTCACACCCCTATTACCCTCAATATTATGACAAGAAAGCAGTTGTACCACAGAAAGGAAAGGATGAAACATCAACATACCTATTATGCTGTCTCGCCTCGAACTATGGCCTATGCGTAACATGGCACTCGGTGCCTGACTGCATGAGATTGAGCGAACCACATGTCTTGCTGAATCAATATAGGGCAGGAGCTGATGTGGAACATAATATAAATGTGCATGGCTTGTGAGCATGGAATTTAATAATCATAAAGTATTAAAATATATTAATGTATCATGAATGCGAAAATAGTCAAAAAGCATAATAAGTACTAACAATAC
Organism: Lycium ferocissimum; assembly: GCF_029784015.1. Taxonomy (NCBI): domain Eukaryota; kingdom Viridiplantae; phylum Streptophyta; class Magnoliopsida; order Solanales; family Solanaceae; genus Lycium; species Lycium ferocissimum. Next base: position 6,163 of record NW_026727395.1, read on the forward strand.
TAGCTATACGACTCTGAACATCTGACATGACATAACTGACAAGTCTATGAAACCTTTGACATGAGCCTGTCTGCAAAACTGTTTACCGAGACAAGGCCTCCAGTATACCTTAACTGCATAACTGACATAAATGTAAGTAAATACAAAACCCCGAATGAGATGGAGCTCACCAAAGGCTAATACGAGAAATATCCTAATGAGCAGATCTATCGTCTTGTGAATCAATACCTGCATCGTGAAATGCAGGCCCCCGGGCATTAAAAGTGGACATCAGTACATTTGAATTGTACTGGTATGTAAAGCAACTGAATGAACAAGAACAGGACATGAAATAATACAACTGAAACTAGAAGCTGAACATGAACATGAGCATCATCTGACATGAATATATATATATATATATATAATAAAATGAGTTAAACATTTTAAGTGGGAGAGCCTTAGTATAACCGACATGTAACCATCATGTGAGCATGTGGCGGCTGATCTCTACCTGATCAACTAAGCCATTTCGTACCTTGCCGTGGTACAAGAGATGAACATGGTATGAATGGATCCAATAACCCGCAATGGGTAAACATGAAGGTATCGTCCTAACTGGGCGGAGCGATCCTTGTCATATGCTGACAAACAGAGTTTCAGGTTTTCTGAGCCTTCTCGGTAATCTTTACTACTCCCAAAACATGGACATAGATATAGTTGGCTTGGAAGCCCATGGTTTTCATAACATGACTTGTAAACATGATTCGAAAGTAGAATATAGCATGAACATGGATATACTATATATATATATATATATATATATATGAAAATGTGGTAGCATGTAGAGTTTCAAGAAAATAAGCATAATAGTCCATATCTTGCATTTAAGAGCCCATGGAATGAAAAGTATGGGTTTTCATGGATTACTGACAGATTCTCAATAACCAAAATGGAATTTTAGGACCACAATAACAAATTATTAATACAATCATGGCATATCATGGTACATTCACTTAGGGTTATTATGAACATGAGTAAAAACCCTAGGTTTGGTGAAACTTCATATTCTCATGGAAGAACGTAGCGTGGGGAAGAACAACAATGTTCCCACACATAGATATAACCTCTACATACCATCGCTCCGAAACTTGTAATAAAACTCGTATCCCAAGAAGGATTCCAAAAGCTTGAACCTTGAGATGGGAAACCCAAGGTTAGGAACAATGAATTTCTATTTAGAATTCATGGATATATGTTAGAATTAGGAACAATGAATTTCTATTTAGAATTCATGGATATATGTTAGAATTTACTTGAAAGGCTTGGAATAGACTTACCTTGGTGTTTTGGATTTATGGGAGGAGAAAACCTTCGTCCTAGGGCTTGAGAATACGAAAAAGAGAATAAAAAACTGAAAACGTGTATTTATACTTTTGTTGCGTCGGCACTTATACAGTCCACTTATACTAGTCGTATTTATATGTCTTGTTCATATAAACTCGGCCGCACATAACTTGTCAAATTCCGTGGCCGAGATAAAATCCACACCTTGATAATGCACCAAAAGTACGACCCATATTTATTCATACGGTTGGAAGTACGGCCTGTACAATAATGTACGGTCCGTATAGTTATTATGGCCGTACTTGGAAAATAGAAACTTAGATTTTTTGGGGTCCAAGTACGAGCATTTGTACGGCCCGTATAAATTTATACGGTCCGTGTAACTAGGCATAAAAATATATATTTCACTGAACTGAAGCGAATTTAATTTTAACACTCCCCGTCTGGTTTTCTAAGTCCCTAAATCATGAACATAGCTTAGTTTAAAGGTACGAGGTATTACAACATCTCCCACTTGGGATCATTCTTCCTCAAATGTGGGTCATGGTTAAGAGTGCAACTGGACATGGCTTGAGTACGTGAACGTGGAACGTGAATCGTGAAACGTGAAGCATGAATATGTAAGGGACATGACATGGATACGGATGGTATTTACCCTGAATGTTCTTTGCTTGCTTCTAAAACAAATGCGGATATCTGGATTTTATATCCTCTTCGGCTTCTCATGTAGCCTCTTCGACTTTCTGACTTCTCCATAGCACTTTTACTAAGGCTATTTCCTTAGTTCTCAATTTTCAAACCTAACGATCAAGAATAGCCACAGGGATCTCCTCATAGGTTAGGCCATCCTTAACCGTTATAGTGTCAGCAGGAACAACCAACGACGGGTCTCTTACATACTTTCTTAACATGGATACATGAAACACTGGGTGTACATCAGCTAATTCTTGTGGCAACTCAAGCTCATAAGCCACTTGACCAACCCTTCGCAGGATTCTGTATGGTCTGATATATCTGGGAATAAGTTTCCCTTTCTTGCCAAATCTCATCACACCTTTCATAGGTGAAACCTTTAAAAATACCCAATCATCAACTTGAAATTCTAGGTCTCTATACCGCCCATCCGTGTAGGACTTCTAGAGACTTTGAGCCGTTCTCAAACGCTCTTGAATTAACTTGACTTTCTCCATAGCCTGATAGACCAAATCTGGTCCTAGCAATTATACTTCACCAACTACCAACCAATCGGTGATCTATAACTTCGCCCATACAGAGCTTTAAACGGTGTCATCTTGATACCAGCATGATAACTGTTATTATAAGCAAATTCAATGAGAGGAAAATGATCATCCTAATTACCTTTGAAATCTAGGATGCACGCTCTCAACATATCCTCAAGAGTCTGAATTGTACGCTCTTCCTGGCCATCTGTCTGAGGATGAAAAGTTGTGCTGAGGTTTACCTTGGTACCCAATCCTTTCTGAAAAGATTTCCAAAAGTTTATTGTAAACTAAGCACCACGGTCTGTAATAATGGACACTGAGGTCCCATGAAGTCTGACAATTTCCTGAATATACAACTTGGCATAATCTTCTACTGAATCGGTGGTCTTGACTGGCAAAAAGTGCGCTGAATTGGTAAGTTGGTCCACAATCACCCAAAATGAGTCGTGTCTCCGAAATGAACGGGGTAGACCCGTTATAACGTCCGCGTTTATCATCTCCTATTTCCACATCGAAATATAGATATTCTGGGCTAAGCCACCAGGCCTCTGGTGCTCGGCTTTCACTTGCTAACAATTTTGACATTTAGCCACAAAATCTGCTACATTTGTCTTTATGTCATTCCACCAATAAATTTCCTTGAGGTCATGATACCTCTTTGTGGAACTAGGGTGAATGGAATATCTGGAACTGTGAGTTGCTGATATGATTCACTCTCTAAGCCCATCTACATCTGGAACACATAATCTACCTCAGTACCTCAAGGTACCACCATCCCCCCCTTGTTCAAAACTCATTGTCTTATGCTTGTGAATGCCCTCTTTCAGCTGCAATAAAAAGGGATTATCAAACTGCTTCTCCTTCACTTTGGCTAATAAGAAGGAAAACCCCTGTTCTGAACAACAACTCCACCATCTTCGGAGCCTAAGAGTCGAACTCCTAAGCTTGCCAAGCGGTGAACTTTTCTTGTCATAATTTCTTTATCTGACACAACGTGAGCTAAACGTCCCATGGATCGCCGACTAAGAGCATCGGCTACTACATTCTCTTTCCCTGGGTGGTAGAGGATATCTACATTATAATCCTTAAGCAATTCGAGCCATCTCCTCTGCCTAAGATTTAACTCCCTTTGCTTGAAAATATACTGCAGACTTTTGTGATCTGTGAAAATATCTACATGCACTCCATACAAATAGTGACGCCATATCTTAAGTGCGAAAACCACTACTGCCAATTGTAAGTCATGAGTCGGATAATTCTTTTCATAAGCCTTAAGCTGTCGTGATGCATAAGCTACAACCTTACCATACTGCATTAAGACACATCCGAGACCAATTCCCGAAGCATCACAATAAACCACGAACCCTTCGGTTCCCCGTGGTAGTGCCAAAACTGGAGCAGAAGTCAACCTCTTCTTTAACACCTCAAAACTTCACTCACATGCATCTGACCATTGAAATTTGACCTTTTTCTGAGTCAACTTAGTCAACGGAGCGGAGATAGAGGAGAATCCCTCTACGAAACGCCTATAATAGCCTACCAAACCCAAGTAACTTCTTATATCAGATACTGAGGTAGGTCTGGTCCGATTCTTCACTGCATCAATTTTTTCGGAGAATGAACTTTAACACCTTCACCTGAGATTAGATGGACTAAAAACGCCATTAACTTAAGCCAAATTTCGCACTTTGAATATTTTGCATAAAGCTTGTGATCCCAAAGTGTTTGCAACACTATTCTAAGATGTTCGTACGATCAGTCCACTATGGGAATACACCAAAATATCATCAATAAACACAATGACGAATAAATCAAGATACGACTTGAAGACCCTATTCATAAGGTCCATGAAAGCAACTGGTGCCTTTGTCAACCCAAACGACATGACAAGAAATTTGAAATAGCCATAACGGGTTCTGAAAGCGGTCTTAGGAATATCAACTTCCTTAAGCTTCAATTGATGGTAACTTGATCTGAGGTCAATCTTGGAGTAACACTGGGCACCCTGAAGTTGGTCAAATAAATCATCAATTCTAGGAAGAGGATACTTGTTCTTAATGGTGACTTTGTTCAATTAACGATAGTCAATGCACATGCGTAAGGAACCATCTTTCTTTTAGAAAAATAAGACTGGTGCGCCCCAAGGTGAGACACTTGGCCTAATAAATCCCTTGTCAAGAAGATCTTTTGCGGCCTCTTTTAACTCTACCGGAGCCATTCCGTACGGCGTAATAGATATCGACTCAAATGCCAAAAAGTAGATCAATTTAAAAACTATCTCCCCCGACGGGAGGAACTCCGGGTAGATCTTTTGGGAAGACTTCTAGAAACTCATTAACGACTCATGTACAGACTAGAGAGTTGGGTTCTGGTTATCTGTATCCCTGACTTGGACTAAGTGATAAATATACCCCTTGGAAATCATCTTTCTAGCCATAAGATAGGAAATAAACCTACCCCTAGGTACTATTGAATTGCCCTTCCATTCTATGATGGGTTCATTAGGAAACTCAAATCTTACTATTTTGGTTCTACAACCTACTGTGGCATAATATGAAGCTAACCAAGCCATACCCATGATTACATCAAAGTTTTCCATTTTCAACTCTACTAAGTCAGCTATGGTGCTGCGGTGATAAACTAAAACTGGGCAACCCCTATAAATACGTCTGGTTATAACTGACTCTTCAACTGGGGTGGACACTTTAAAGGGTTCATGCATCATTTCTGATTCTATATCAAATTTCTTTGAAATGAATAGGGTTACATATAATAAGGTGGATCCTGGGTCAATAAGGACATAAATGTCAAAGGTGAAAACTGTTAATGTACCCGTGACCACATCTGCACGTGCTTTTATGTCTTAATGAGCTGCTAAAGCATACAAGAGATTTCAACCTCTGCCTGCATTACCAGAATTAGCTACACCATGCCCTACAGGGCTTAAGAATTCTGAGGAGCTGCTGAATTTGTGGACTGAGTCACATTACATCTGGTACCCTGTCTTGCTGATGGACAGTCCCTCTGAAAATGGCCTCGCTGGCTACACCTATAGCATATATCCATACCCATACGACACTCCCCTGGGTGCCTCTTACTACACTTACTGCAAACTAGAATGTCATAAGTCTTTTGACCCACACTAGCCTGAGAATAAGAATATGTTGGCCTGGAACTCTGTCTCTTCTGATCATTCTTGAACTTTTGGGCCGGGGCACTGGCTGCAGATGGAGCGGCTTCTGATGACCTATTCTTGAAGAACTTCCTACCTCTTCCTCCCCCATGACTGAAGTTAACAGCAAACTTAGCTCTTTTATTGAATTACTTGTCCTTCTCTTTCTGGAGTGCCTCTTCTTCCTTCATTCGGTCTTTATTACCATGAAGAAAAGCGACCATCTTGGTGATGGTCATTTCACTATTCTAAGCAGAAATATTTGCATCACCATACAAGTCGGGTGTAAGGCCCAACACAAATTGCCTAACTCTAGCCCTCATATTTGGAACCATATGCAGAGCATACTTGGCCAAAGAAACAAACTTGAGATAATAATTATTCATACTCATATAATTCTGCTTGAGCCTCTCAAATTCATAGGCCTTTGCCTCCCTGACCTCAAGCAGCTGGAAGTGGTCAATGAAGGCATCTACAAAGTCATCCCAAGTTGCAGGAGACGCGTCTTCTTCGCGGGACTGTTCCCACGTCTCATACCAAGTATGAGCAACATCCTACAACTGATAAGCTCCCAACTCTTCTGCCTCTGTCTCTATAACATGCACAAAATGAAAAATCTCCTGAAGCCCATCGATTTTGCGGATCCTCCACCTCAGTAGACCCTGTGAACACTGGAGACTTCATATTCAGAAATTCCTTGGTCCTAGAGTTGTTCGACCCTCCACTACCACTTGCACTAGGAGCCGTTTTGTGACGTTGTACTTGAGTAGTAATAATCCAGGTAAGTTCTCCTGATATCCATGTCTATAGCAGTGGGCTGCGGAGTAACTGTAGGGCAGACCTCTGCAGGACTCTCGGTAGGTGGGGGTGCAATCGGAGGAACTGAATCCGATGCAAGCCCTTGAGCACTGGTAGGAAATCCCTGAGTCTGAGAGTCCTCTTCTTTGGTGGCATCAACATCAGCCCTTTGGCTAGTGGTTAATTTCCTCTTGGTGTACTTTCTTTTTGCAGGCAGTTTTTGAAATGCGTAATACGCACGAGTTAGAAGGATTCCCGAAATCATAGGTCTAATTGCACGATCTAAAGTATGAAGGAAGTGAGACAATCCTAGATGTCTTGGTGGTCAACTGTTCATATGTGTAACGCGCACACACATATAAAAGTGATCCCACTGGACATGGTTTCATAGACTCCCTAAGAAACTTGAACCTAGGCTCTGATACCAAGCTTTGTCACGCCCCAAATTATGGCCTAGGCGTAACACGGCACTTGATGCCTGACTGCATATCACCAACCAAACCACATGGCTTGCTGAATCAACATGGGGCATGAGATGATGCAGAACTTAATGTAAACGTGCATGGCTTGTGAGCATGGCATTTAATAATCATAATGTGTAAAAATATATTAATGTATCATGAATGCAAAAGTACTCTGAAAGCATAATAAGTACTGAGCCAACACCGGCTATACGACTCTGAACATCTGAAATGACATAACAGACTAGTCTATGAAACCTCTGACATGAGTCTATCTGCTAAACTGTTTACCGGGATAAGGCCCCAGGCATACCTTAAGTGCATAACTGACATAAATACAAGTAAAGACAAAACCCCTAATGAGATGGGGCTCACAATAGGCTGATACAAGCAATATCCTAATGTACAGATCCGTCGTCTTATGAATCAATACCTGCATCATGAAATGAAGGCACACGGGCAATAAAAGGGGACGTCACTATATTTGAGTTGTACTGATATGTAAAGAAACTAAATGAACAAGCATAACACATGAAATAATAGAGCTGAAACTGTAAGCTGAACATATATATATATATGTACATGAGTTAAGCATTTTAATTTGGAGAGCCTTAGTATAACCGATATGTAATCGCCACGTGAGCTCGTGGCCTCTGATCTCTGCTCGATCAGCAAAGCCATCTCGTACCTGGCAAGGGTACAAGACATGAAAATAGCATGAATGGATCCAATAACCCGCAATGAGTAAACATGAAGGTATCGTCCTAAGTGGGTGGAACGATCCTTATACTACTCTAGCAAACATAGTTTCAGGCTGTCTGAGCCTTCTCAATAATCTGTACTACTCCCAAAACATGAACATGGATATAGTTGGCTTAGAAGCCCATGGTTTTCATAACATGACTTGTAATAATGATTCGTAAGTAGTATATAACGTGAACATGGATATATATATGTAGTATAACTGTATGAAAACGTGGTAGCATGTAGAGTTTCATGAAAATAAGCATAGTAGTCCTTATATTGAATTTAAGAGCCCATGGAATGCAAAGTATGGGTTTTCATGGATTACTGACAGATTCTCAATGACCAAAATAGAATATTAAGAACACAATAACGAATTATTAATACAAGCATGGCATATCATGGTACATGCATTTAGGGTTATCATGAACATGTGTAGAAATCCTAGGATTAGTGAAACTTCATATTCTCATGACAGAATGTAGCGTGGGGCAGAACAACAATATTCTCACACGTAGATAGAAACTCTACATACCTTAGTCGCTCCGAAACTTGTAATAGAACTCGTATCTTGAGGAAGGATTCTGAAAGCTTGAACCTTTAGATGGGAAACCCAAGGTTAGGAACAATGAATTTCTATTTAGAATTCGTGGATATATGTTAGAATTTACTTGAAAGTAATGGAATAGGCTTGCCTTGGTGCTTTGGATTGATGGGAGGAGAGAACCTTCGTGCAAGGGCTTGAGAATATGAAAAATAGAATAAAAGACTGAAAACGAGTATTTATACTTTTACTGCGTAGGTACTTATACGACCCGTATTTATATGTGCGGTTCGTATAAACTGGCCGTACTTTACTTGTCAAATTCCTGTAGCTAAGATAAAATCCATGGATTGATACGGACAGAAAGTACGGCCGTACAATAATGTACGGTCCGTAGATTTATGTACAACCCTACGGCCGTACTTAGCAAACAGAAACTTGGATTTTCTGGGGTCCAAGTATGTGCATTTGTATGGCCCATATAAATTTATACAGTCCGTATAACTGGGCGTAAAAATTGATATTTCACTGAATTGAAATGAATTTAACTCTAACACTCTCCATCTAGTTTTCTAAGTCCCCGAATCATGAACATAGCTTAGTTTAAAGATACGAGGTGTTACATACGCGATGAGACCTTGACAATCTGAGTGAAAGGAAAACAATAGGGATGGGGACGCAACTTGTTGATGAGCCAATGGGTGTGATTGATTAATTGTGAAATTAATCGATTAATGTGTGGGGGGTTATGGGATACGGATAAGTAACGGTTTTAGATAAGAAAAGATGGATTGTTTTGAATTTTGAGAAGTGGGAACGAGTAGAGGTTGGATTAGGTATTTAAACTTTTCCAACTTCTATGGCTAGATTTACACTCTGTAAATGGGTTTACGACCCATTTTCATGGTCACTTACCTGACTTATCTGATAACGGGGGTAGAAAAAGTACGACACATAAAAGTTACTGTAGAAACTTTTATGGTCCGTAAATCTATCAGCACAATTTCCAATGAATTAAACTTCACTCTCCTATTTACGGTCCATTTTACGGACCGTATAATGTTTTACGGTCACTTCGACAGTTCGTAAAATGGACAGCTGTAGCATGAGTTTCTGCTTCACTTTCTCCAAGTTTTCATCCTTTTGAGTCCTGGAACACAAAAAAACATCAAAACAAATGAAAAAAAATCACACAACATAAAAGTAAAACTTTGGTTGCCTCCCAAGAAGCGCTTGATTTAACGCCGCGATACGACGGTTTTACCCTCTCCATGGTTCACTGAGGTAGATCACCTCGATTATCTTCACTTCATTGGGTAAACCCAAGTAATGCTTAACTCTTTGCCCATTCACTTTGATTCGATTTCCACTTGGGCACACAATTTCAATTACTTCATGAGGGAATACTTGGGTGAATTCAAATGGCTTGGACCACTTGGATTTCAATTTTCTGGGAAACAATCGGAATCTTGAATTGAACAACAAAAACCGATCCCCAGGGCTAAACTCTCTATTCAAGATCTTCCTATCATGGAAGTGCTTCATGCGGGCCTTGTAGAGTGAAGAGCTCTCATATGCTTTAAGTCAGAATTCATCCAGCTCATTTAAATATTCCATCCTCAAGTTCGAGGCATCATTCCAATCTAGATTCAACTTTTTCATGACCTACATTGCCTTGTGGTCAAGTTCCACTAGGAGAGGACAAGCTTTACCAAGCACCAACCGGTAACGGGACATGCCAATTTGTGTCTTGTAGGCGGTACGGTAGGCCCATAGTGCATCATCCAACTTCCTTGACCAATCAGTCCTATTTGAATTTACCAACTTTGAAAGGATGCTCTTGATCTCCCTATTTGACACTTCGACTTGACCACTTGTTTGGGGATGATAGGGTGTAGCAACCTTATGTTTGTCGCCATATTTTTCAAGAAGAGATGTAAACAACCGGTTGCAAAAGTGAGAACCCCCATCGCTAAATTGCCCTTGGAGTACCTATTACACCTCCCGTTTTTGTTGCAAGAAAGCCTTTGGCTTATTGGTGGTTTATATAGTATGGAATTTCGCACCCAAGCTTTTGAAATATTAAGTGCCTTACCCCACGTGTACCAAAGTGTAAGTATGCGTTCTTTTTTATTTGATAGGATTTGAAGCTAAACGAATCGAATCGATACGGGCCGGAGCGACTCAGGAGAGTCTGCAGAACTCAGTCACCATCGACGGGACGTCGATATGTCGACGCGCCGTCGTGGTGCACTGTCCCTACTTTTCCACCTCTGAAGTTTCAGGTGGCAGGTCGCTGGAGCACGTAGACGAGCCGTCGACATGTCGACGAGCCCTCGACCCACCGTCGACCCGCACCACTGGAACTTTCTAGTTCCCTCTATATATATATTTGATCCTCATGCTTTATTCTCATTATTTTCCACTTCCAAAATTAGAGAAAGGCCTTGAATATTCCTTTCAATAATTTCCATCATCATAGTGAAGATTTAGCAAGATCCGAGCCCCACGAACCCGAGCTTGTGAAGGGAAAGCTGCTCCTAGTGTTCTATTGGAGTTGTTAAGCTTTGGAATTGGAGTTGAAGTTTGATTCTTGGAACCCTATACTCATCAAGGTATGTATATGATTCCTACCTTTGTGTTTAAGTTAATTATCAAGAGTTTTAGTGGTTTGAAGTAAAAAGAATTATAACTATAGAAGTTGTAAGATGAATAAGGGTAGAGTTGGACTTGAGGGCTATTTGAGGGATGAATTGGAGTAGAATTGATTATATTCTAATATGTAAGTATTGATATGGTTTTTGTTAGTATTGTTGTGGATATTTAAGTTAAATTGGAAATTGAGGAATTATTGAGTTATGAATGAGATGTTGCCCGAACTTCGTTAAGTTCCTTTTTCACTTGAATTGGATAGTAAGTGTTATAAAGGGGCTAATTGTGGCCTATGTTATCTTGGTTGTTGTCACGACCCAACCAGAGGGTCATGACGGGTACCCGGAGCTAGCCTACCGAGCATTACTTGTCATACTTCTTCCAATCTATCTCGGTGGACCACTTTACTAATTATCAAATAACACAACCTTAATAAATGCCATTCTCAAAATAAACTCATTACGAAGCATTCTTCGATTCCACTTCAAGCATATATATATATATATATATATATATATACAAGCCTACAAGGCTACAAATGATATATAGAATATACACTAATAAGGTCATGAGATATCTACTATCCACACATGTCTACGAGCCTCTAACTAGAGTACTGACGGCTCGTTTGGTTGGGAAACAACTTATCTCGGGATAACTAATCCCGGGATGAGTTATCTCGGAATTAGTTATTCTACCCTCAAGGTGGGATAAAATAAGGCTACAATCCCGGGATAACAAATCGCGGGATTAGTTATCCTGAATTTTTATTCCAACCAAATATTGGATAAGTAGGCACTAAAATTTTATTCCGGGACTATTTTTGCTTATCCTTCGCACCAAACGACCCCTGAAAGTCATGAGGACGGGACGGGACCCCGCCATGCCCCAAATATAAACACAAAAGAATATAACAATAAATCCATCGCAACTCCGGAGTAGTCGAGTGCTCCCGTATATCTAAAACCCCGAAACCCGTAAACAAAGGCTAAAAAGGATCCGGATCCTCTCCTATCTACTTGCTTTGCCGGCATGAACGCAACGTCGACAAAAGATAGGACGTCAGTACGAACAATGTACTGAGTATGTAAAGAATGAATAATAACATAATAAAGAAATAAAGGAACGTGAGATAAAGAGATAACCTGTAACTGATTGCCTCAAAAGGCGGAACCATGCATGCTAACTTTTACTTTTAAAATAACATCATAACATATATACATATAAACTGCCCGACCATGTAGGTATGGTGTAAATCATTATCAGCACAAACAATCCCGGCCCCCGCGTCACAAAAGCGGTAACCATCTCATGCCGCCCACTAGTGGTGACTCGGCCGGCCATATAGGCATAGTGTTACTATAATATCCATAAGCCGCCCACTACGCCCACTGTAGTGGTGTCTGCCCGGCCAACTATGCCCAGTGTAATCATACATAACATAAGCATGCATGGGAGCTCAATCAAAAGCTGTAACTCTATCGGAGTGACATAAGGTTGGTAACCTCCGATTATCTTATGGAACAATTATCGTCGCTATGTCTCACCTTGAAGGAGCAATCATCATGAGGTGAGATAAACAATGATGAATGAAGTCAAGAAAAATCATGAAATAAGCTCAACAATATCGTAATAGCATCACAACCATAAACTTTAGAATCTCTAGGCATATGATCATCATTATTGTTATCATCATAAAAACATACTCATCTTTATCATCATAAGAACTCTAAGAATCATGAATCTCTAGCTTTTGGGAATAAGGACATTATGGAAACATGTATGGGTTCACAAGAAAGAAATCATGCCTTTGGAAAGAAAGAGATTAGCCTTAACATACCTTTTGTCTTCTTAACGACTAAACGTTCTCTTTCCAAGCTCGCGACTCTACATTCAAGAGGATTTGTACTAAGGTTAGGTCGTTGAAAGCATGCTTAAGTTTAAACTAAAGCAACTAAGGGCTAACGGAATTCTGGCAGTGTTTCCTTTGTTTCATTGACTTTCTGCACATAATAGACAACTCCCAAACATCAATAGCAACATCCATAATATCATAATCAAGAGGCTTCTTTCTAGTTAAGCATTATCCAATCCTTAAAACTCCTTTTTAAGGTTATTCATAACAATAGCTACAACACAACACCATATTCACTTATATACAATACTTCCTCAACATCATTAATACCCCCCTCAGCAAGATTATCCTCATAGCATACTAAGAATCGTGACTCAAGTTAATTCACTACTCATAAATAACATTAAATCCATACTTTGGATTAATGTATTTCACTAGAATGAAACTCCAACTTCAATACCGGAGGGAATCTTGAATTCTACAAACCCTAGTGAGTCTCCCCACACTTAATTTTCTTGATTCTTGCTATTTAATCTTTGATTTCTCTTGGGTTTGGGTTAATATGATAGTGGGAATGTCCTAGAGCTTTCAAGAGCTTAGGGAGAAGTGGGAAATGAATTAAATGAACAAGGGTCATCTATATATAAAAAGAGAAAAAAGTGACCCGACCCGATTATACGACCACTTATACAGTCCGTATAATTTTATACGGTCCGTATAATACCACAATTAGATAATCTCTCTCTGAAATGGTTATACGGACCATTATACAGACCGTATAAGTTGTACGGACTGTATAAGTGGTCGTACAACCCCATTTTTCCCGAACTTGCTCTCGTTGATTCATTTAACTTCCAATCCTTATGGAACCTTCTTGGCACTTATATGACACTTCATTAACCATCTACGGAGCCCTATAGATCCTCCTTAAAACATTTCTAAATAAACATCAGCTCGATTGATGCGAAACCTTCCCAAACGCAACTTATATTTCACTTCCTTCGACGAATTTAGTTTCACCGCTTTATGTGACTTCAAAATCTTGAAGTACGCACTTAAAGCCATCAAATACTCCCCTTAACTTCATAAGGACTTCATGTTTACCTTAACCTTGCATTAGTCTATTTATAGCGCAATAACTCAAAATTCCCGAGATGTAACAGTTGTAGACTTTCGAGTGCAAGAAGTAGACGGAGGACGATTAGATAGGCTTCAAGGTATGTTAAGGCTGTCCCTTTTATTCTTTTGGCATGATCCTTATTATCTGAACGAACAAGTAAGCGAGCGAGTTCCAAAGACTCTACTCTTAGATGGTACAGGATTCATCGTATCCTTGATTCCTTATGTTCATGTCCATGACTTCTAGAGATCTTTTGTTATCTAGAGTAATTCAGAGTATATCTTTCATGAGTCTTTCATGCATTATATATATATATATATATATATATATATATATATATATATATATATATATATATACTATTTTCTTACACCGTGCCTATACATGGTCGGGAAGTATAACGGTGGGTGGCTTATAGATGATGACGTATGATTACACCGTGCCTATATGGCCGGGCAGCACTATTAGTGGGCGGCTTATGATATCATCCCGGACGCAGGATTATATGATATATGAATCGGACCGTACTATGGTCTTGGCACTATTGTATACAATATATATACACGTACGTTACATGATTTTCGATTATATTATGACCTATACATATCATACTCCCTTAGAGGTACCTTTTGTCATACAGATGCATTCAGACAATCGCCTTTGTTATGAGTTTCAAATTCCTTTCATGATTCATATATATATATATATATATATATGTTACTCTTATGCCTTGCATACTCAGTACATAGTCCGTACTGACTCCCCTACTGCTCGGGGGCTGCGTTCATGCCCGCAGGTACAAGTAGACAGACAGACGGTCTAGCCTAGTAGGACATTCATCCTGCGGTGGTCAATGCGCTCCACTTGATCCGGAGCAACAGTTCATTTTGGTATGCTACTTTTGAGATATAGATACGCATATGGGTATGACGGGGCCCTGTCCCGTCCTTTCTATAGCTTTTATTCCATTAGAGGTCTGTAGACAGTTATGTGTAGATGACTTGTGATGTAGCCTTGTCGGCTCCCATTCTTTTGTGTACAGTCCATGTGGCAGCCTAGCATGATCATCGTATATATATATATATATATATATATATATATATATATATATGCACGGTTCTTCGATATTATTCTTTCATGAGTCAGTTTAATCTAGATTGAGTTGCTTGTGGGCCCTTATTATGTAGTGTTGTCCAGGTATGAGTATAGGGGTGTTTGGTCACTAGAGATCAGGCACTCATCGCGGCTCATCGGTTTGGGTCGTGACAGAAGTGGTATCAGAGCAGTTCCGTCCTAGGGTTGTCTACAGACCGTGTCTAGTAGAGTCTTGTTTATGGGTGTGTTGTGCACCACACTTATAAACAGGAGGCTATAGGACATTTAGGAAATTTTCATTCCTTCTCTCTTAGATCGTGCGATAGAGCCGTGTGTTAAGAGTTCGTTTCCTAATAGTTTGTTCTGATTTCAGCGATGCCCCGCAAGAAAGCTACAGCCGCCCAGAAGGGCAAGGGAGTGGCTGGTGAGGCCACCAGCCATACTCAGTGGGCTACCAGGGCTCGGGGCGAGTCTCAGAGTGAGAGCCCATCCCAGACTTCGCATACACCGCCTCCAGCACCTGCCCCAATTCCTCAGCCAGATGCACCGGGCCAGGATATGCGAGATGTTATATAGCTATTGACCAGATTGGTAGCCGCTCAGGCTCAGCGGCAGGGAGTTGGTGTCGATCAGGGAGACCGAGCCGGTAGTGCGAGGGTTAAGACCTTTCTCGGGTTAGATCCTCCAGAGTTTTCTGTGTTGAAGAAAAATATGGATCCTCAGGACTTTATTGATAGTATGCAGCGGACTTTGAGGGTTATGCATGCCGATGAGGTCGAGTCAATGATGCTGGCATCTTATAGGCTCCGTGATATTGCAGTGGAATGGTATCAGGCATGGGAGCTATCTAGGGGAGAGAATGCTCCTCCAGGCATTTGGCGAGAGTTTTCAGATACTTTTATTCTTCATTATTTACCACCAGAAGTCCGATGGGCTCGAGCAGATAGGTTCTTGCATATTGATCAGGGCAGTATGAGCATCCAGGAGTATTGTGTACACTTCGATTCTTTGGCTAGATATGCCCCAGCCATGGTGGCTGAGATGGAGGACGATAAAGTTCTTCATTTTTTGGCCGGTCTAGGGACACATTTGATAGATGAGTGTACGATACCGCATTACGGCCGGCATGGATATTTCCGCATACGAGGGCATATGCACGAGAATTTAGAGGACCGCAAGTCACGGCGGAGGACAAAGCGCGAGCGTGACCGGAGCCATGGTAAGAGGGCCAGATCCTTAGATATTGCGAGTGAGTTTAGGGGATGACAGAGACAGCAGCATTCCCGATATTCATTTCATTCCACAGGGAGTGCACCTCCGCGGTTTTCAGGCCCTAGATTTGATCGGTCTTCTTATTTCAGAGTGGGCTAGAGTTCTAGAGCATCAGGCTCTCAGCATAGACCAGAGTCAAGCCAGATGAGACCACCCGTACCGCGGTGTGCCCATTGTGGTAGATTACATTTCGAACAGTAGATTTGGATCGAATGCTTGTTATGCTTGTGGCCAGCCAGGTCATGTGATGAAGGAGTGTCCGTCGAGGGGTAGTGTAGGCATTGCCCACCAAGTCTATACCGGTTCTTCTTCATCGCACGCCCTTAGGGAAAGTTTCTCAGACACCAACGTGGCGTGGTAGAGGAAGGAGTGGAGCATCTAACTCAAGTGGGCCTCAGCACCACGTTTATGCATTAGCTGGTAGACAGGATCGTGAGTTGTCCCCTGACGTGGTCACAGGTATATTATCCGTTTCCTCCCATGATGTTTACGCACTAATTGATCCAAGTTCTACTTTATTATATGTTACTCCATTTGTTGCTGGTAAGTTTGGGATAGAGCCTGACTTGATTGAGTCGTTTGAGGTGTCGACGCCAGTTGGTGATCCAATTATAGCTAGGCGAGTATATCGAGGCTGTGTTGTGATGGTTTGTAACCGCCATACCCTAGCAGATTTGATTGAGTTAGACATGATTGATTTCGATGTTATTATGGGCATGGATTGATTGGCTTCCTGTTATGCTAATGTCGATTGCAGAACAAAGGTAGTTCTATTCCAGTTCCCCGGTGAGCCAGTCCTAGAGTGGAAGGGTAATGCTGCTTCACCGAGGGGTAGGTTTATTTCCTACCTTAAGGAAAAGAAGATGATCAGAAAGGGGTACATTTATCACTTAGTTCGGGTCCAAAATGTGCAAGTAGAATCACCGACCCTCCAGTCTATCCATGTGGTCAATGAGTTTCTAGAGGTGTTTCCAAATGAGCTTCCAGGCATTCCACCAGAACGGAAGATTGATTTTACTATTGATCTATTGCCAGATACTCAGCCAATATCCATTTCTCCTTATAGAATGGTACCTGCGGAGTTGAAGGAATTAAAGGAGTAGTTGAAGGATCTTCTCGAGAAAGGCTTTATTAGGCCTAGTACATCACCGCGGGGAATGCCGATATTATTTGTAAGAAAGAAGGATGGCTCTTTGCGAATGTGTATTGATTATCGGCAATTGAATAAAGTGACTGTAAAGAATAAGTATCCGCTTCCGAGGATTGATGATTTATTTGACCAGTTGCAAGGCGCCAAATATTTCTCGAAGATAGATTTGAGGTTGGGATATCATCAGGTTAGAGTGAAGGAGGAAGATATTTCGAAGACGGCATTCAGGACTAGATATGGTAACTACGAGTTCCGTGTCATGTCATTCGGGTTAACTAATGCTCCAGCTGTATTCATGGACTTGATGAATCGTGTATTCAGACCCTTCCTAGATCTGTTTGTGATCGTGTTTATAGATGATATTCTGGTTTATTCTTCATCAGAGGCTGACCATTCAGATCATCTACGTGCAGTGCTTAGAATTCTTCGAGATAGAGAATTATATGCGAAGTTTTCCAAATGTGAGTTCTGGTTGAACTCTGTGGCTTTTCTTGGTCACATTATTTCAGATGAAGGCATTAGAGTGGACACTTAAAAGATTGAAGCTGTGAAGAATTGGCCATGACCCATGACACCACAGGAGATACGTAGTTTCTTGGGCCTAGCAGGATATTACAGAAGGTTTGTGGAAGGATTTTCTTCTCTTTCAGCCCCATTGACCAAGCTGACTCAGAAATCAGCTAAGTTTTAATGGACGGATGCATATGAGCGGAGTTTTCATATATTGAAAGATAAGTTGACCTCAGCATCCGTCTTGACCCTTCAAGAATGAATAGAGGGTTACATGATATATTGTGATGCTTCAGGTATTGGTTTTGGTTGTGCATTAATGCAGCATGGCAAGATTGTTTCTTATCCTTCTAGACAGCTGAAGCAGCATGAGAAGAACTATCCAACTCATGATCTAGAGTTAGCCGTAGTGATCCGCGTGCCAACTACTCCATTGGGTCAAAAGTGAGCTAATCAATGCTCGGAAAAGGGAGAAAATACCAAAAAGACTATAACGACCAAACGGGTTGTTATATTACTATTCATGATGCGGCAGTTTCATCTCTAGTAGCTGAGGTGAAGGAGTGCCAGTACGAGGATCCCATGTTAGTTCATTATAGAGACACAGCCCCTCAAAAGAAAAAGTCACCATTTGAGATTTCTGCAGATGGAGTTCTTAGATATCGAGGTAGATTATGTGCCCCTAACGTTGCGGGACTTCGTCGGCAAATTATGGGGGAGACTTACAACTCCCGTTATTCTATTCACCCTGGAGGGACGAAGATGTATCATGACATTAGAGAGTTATATTGGTAGGATGGAATGAAAAAGGACATAGCAGAGTTCGTGGCCCAGTGTCCTAATTGCCAACAAGTGAAAATTGAACATCAGAAACTCGGTGGTTTATTGAAAGCCATGGAAATTCTAATGTGGAATTGGGAGGCAATTAATATGGATTTCAGTACAGGCTTGCCTCGTTCTCAGTGTAAGTATGATTCCATATAGGTAATTGTTGATAGACTTACTAAATCAGCCCATTTTCTACCAGTCAGAACTACTTACTCAGCAGAGGATTACGCAAAGCTTTATATAAAGGAGATAGTTTGACTTCATGGTGTTTCGGTATCAGTCATCTCCGACAGGGGCGCGCAGTTTACAATAAATTTTTGGAAGTCTTTTCAGAAGGTTTTGGGGACTCAAGTGAGTCTTAGACCAACATTTCATCCCCAGACTGACGGACAAGCTGAGCGTACTATTAAGACCATCGAAGATATGTTAAGGGCATGTGTGTTAGACTTCAGAGGTAGCTGGGATGCTCATTTGCCACTTATTGAATTTGCATATAATAATAGTTATCATTCCAGAATCCAGATGGCCCCGTACGAAGATCTATATGGGCAAAAGTGTAGGTGCCCATTGGATGGTTTGAAGTGGGGGAAACTAAATTAGTAGGGCCAGATTTGATTCAACAAGTAGTGGAGAAGGTTAAGATTATTCAGGATCAATTGTTGGTAGCCCAGAGTCATCAGAAGTCTTATGCAGATAATCGCCGATGAGACTTAAAATTCCAGGTTGATGATTAGGTATTCCTGAAAGTATCATCTATGAAAGACATTATGAGATTTGGTAAGAAGGGTAAGATTATTCCTCGGTACATTTGACCTTATAAGATCGTACGTAGAGTGGGCCAGGTGGCCTATGAGTTAGACTTGCCTCCAAATTTGCCTCCAAATTTGGAATCAGTCCATCCAGTTTTTCTTGTAACAATGCTTCGTAAGTGTACCAAGGATCTATCCAGAATTGTACCTGTTGGGGATATTCAGGTTACCGAGCAGTTATCATATGAAGAGGTTCCCATTGCTATCCTAGATAGACAAATTCGAAGGTTGAGGACTAAGAATGTAGCTTCAGTGAAGGTCCTTTGGAGGAATAAGGATATCGAAGAGATGACTTGGGAAGCTAAAGAAGATATGAGATCCGGATATCTACACTTATTTTCACTTCCAGAGGGGGTCCAGACAAAGACACCATTACCTTCAAGTGCGTAGTATTTCAAATTGTTTTTATGATTATTGGTCGTGTGAGGCTATTATTGTTATTGCTTGTTGTAGCCCTGTGGCGCGTTGTATATTTTGGGTTGTTGTGACAGGTTGGTAGTACTATAGTTACAAGGAAAAATCTACTAAAATTTTTATTGAATTTCTGAGAATCTAACATTCGAGGACGAATGTTTCTAAGGAGGGAAGGATGTTACATGTCGTAGTTTTGTACGTTGAGATTCATTAGGTGTTAGTGGTCCTAATTGTGGACACCGGAGTTATCTTTAAGGATAGATGGGATTATATGTGCCTATCTTATGGTTATGAGGGTTTAAGTTCATATTTAGTAAGTTATGGAAGGAGTGGAGAATAAGTGAATTAAAGAAATTAAGTTTGTCAGAACATTGAGAAAACTTGACAGAATTTTGGACAGGATATTTGATCCAACTTGAGAGAGGTATATCTCTTAGAATATGAGGAGTTGTGTGCATTACCTATCCAAATTGAAGTTCATTGAGTCTAGTTTTCAATGCAATGAACCGTTCATCGATACGATATCGGAGTAGAATGTTGCGAGTGTTTTAAGACAGACTGCTTGGGTAGTGAAATTTGACGGTTCAATTTGCGGACCGCAAAACTTTCTGCGACCTGTCAAATGGAATTTTCCCCACCGTAAAACAGTTCCAGTGAGGTCATTTTGGGTGGTCCATTTGACGGACCAATTTGACGGAGCGTCAAATATTCTGCGATCGTCAAAGTGGCCGTAAAAAGTAAGTCGGTGGCTGACTTTTTGATGTTATTAAATTTGTTCCAGGGTTCATTTTTCATCATTCCTACCTCAGAATACTCTCCAAAACCCTCTCCTCAAGTTCATATACTAATCAAGGCCAAACCCAAGAGGATCAAGAGATTCAAGTTCTAGAAAGCTCACTAGGGTTAGTAGAGTTCAAGTGTCTCTTTGGTGTTGAAGTCGGAGGTTTTATCCTAGTGAAGTAATTTGATCTAGAGCTTGCTCTTGTGTAATTAAGGTAAGTTTTCATCTCTATTGCATGTTGTTCAAGTTGTTTGATTGCTATACAATTTGATGATATATTGAGTTGTAAATTAACTTGAGTTATA
Organism: Lycium ferocissimum; assembly: GCF_029784015.1. Classification (NCBI taxonomy): domain Eukaryota; kingdom Viridiplantae; phylum Streptophyta; class Magnoliopsida; order Solanales; family Solanaceae; genus Lycium; species Lycium ferocissimum. The sequence continues at coordinate 27,222 of NW_026727395.1, forward strand.
ATTTTTAGCATGTTATAAATCTAATCTTGTATGAGGGACAATAATGATGATGAGCAAGTGTTGTATACATGTGTATAAATGTTTGTGTTGAAGTTGTTGTTATGGATTGATTATGAAAAGAAGTTTTGGGATTGAATTGAGCATAATTTGAATGTAAGCTTTTGATTATGGTATTGTTGATGTTGTTAATGAAGTTGGGAGTTGTTTTGGAATTTGGTGGAAGTAAGTGATATAGGGGAGATGCTGCCCAAATTTTGTTAGATCACCTAATAGTCTAGTTTGATCTTATAAGCATTTCAATTACTTAAACTTAGTGTGAATCATCTTGAATGTAGATTTGCAAACTCAGGAGGATAGGCGAGGAGTAGTAAGGAGACGATGAGGTATGTAAGGCTATCCCTTTCTTTCTCTTAGCATGATCCTTGTGAACCGAACGTACCTATAACGTTAATTCATAATGACTCTACTCTTAGAGTTAGGAATGATCCGTTTGATCCATGCTCTATATTGCTATCTTCAGAGAGTCTTGCTTAGATCCAGATTGGTCTTTAGAGTCACTTGTACTCCTATCATGTTTTATGCATCGCATTGTGTGTGTGTGTATATATGTGTGTGTGTGTGTATGTATATATATATATATATATATATATATATATATATATATATATATATATATACACACACACATGCATATATAGACCCGAGACCCCTCAGGCGCTATATACACGTATATTATGTATTATATATGCATACATGTATAGGGTATGGGGAAGGTGACGGCGTTATGTATGCATTACCACCTGATCAGCTGGTCATATGATGATAATGATGATGTTGGCCGATACGTTATGATGGGATGCCCACAGAGGCATGACAGGCATTATATATGCATATATATATTGGTACGACTTTATGCATGCATGCACAGTATTTATGCATATGCTCAGACCTCATAGGCAGTTTAGATGCTTAGTAATTAAATACGTGGTTAACTCTCAGGGGAAGTTTAGATATATAGTGTTACACCTCGAAAATTTTCGCGTCGTGTGCGTTGTGAGTAAACTAACGTAAGCTCGGAAAGGTCATGGAACCCTTATAAGGTTAAGGAATACTCTTAACAAGTGTTAAGAAAGTGTCTAAAGGTTCCGGGATCAAGCAAATCGAAGAAAATAAGTTTGTCGAAAATTTAGGAAAATTTGGCAAAGTTTTGGATAGAAAATTTGGGTCAACTTCAGAAAGGTATATTAGGAGTTTTGAGGTGTTTCAAGAGCCAAAAATAAAGTTCATCGAGTGTAGTTTTCAAAACAATAAATCGTTCGTCAATGTGACATCGGAGTAGGGAGTTATGGGAATTTTAAAATGGACTGCCAGAGGCCCGCGAACCTACGCGAAAATTCTAAAAGCCACTTAAAAGGCCCACCAATTTCGGCCCACCAACCCACCTAATTTTGGACCACTATATATACCCCTTTAAGTCACCTAAATCACCTCATTTTTCATCATTTCTCATCCCCACACTCCTCTAGAACCTCCCACAACATTCATCCAATATCCTTACACCAAAACATAGAAAATTTAAGAGTTCCTACATCAAATTAGGCTCGGGTTAGTAAGATTAACAACGAATCTCAATGAATCAAAGGAGGCCGCCAAAGATAAATAAGATTTCAATCTCTACCAAACTTGATTGAGTTATGGATATTCTTTACTATGGGTATTATGAATTGTATCATGAAAATTTAGTTGTTGAAGCTTTGTAAAGTCTAGTGATTGGTTGAGAAATTGGGAAAATATCGTGTGGGATATTTTATAGAGCATATTGATGTTGATGATGATGTTGTTGATATTGGTGTTGCTATTGTTGTTGTTTTTGTGGTATTGTGATTTCGGGCTAGGGATATAAACAGGGGAGATGCTGCTCGAATTTCGGCAAATTCTAAGAGGATTTAATTTGAAGGCTTAAGACAAGCATACGATGATAAGCCTAACAATAGTATGAATTCTCTTGAATGTAGATTTACGAGCTTGGGAGGACAAGCGTTAAGTAGTTAAAGTTAAGGTGAAAAGGTATGTTAAGGCTAGTCTCTTTCTTTCTAAAGGCATGATTCTTTTCTTATGCACCCATACATGTTTTCCATAATATCCTTATTCCCAAAAAGCTAGAAGTTCATGATTCTCAAAGTTCTTATATTGCTAAAGATAGATATTTACTATGATGATAATGATGATGATGATGATCCCATTTCTAGAGATTCCAAAGTTTACTGTCTTGATACTATTATGAGATTATTGAGTTTATTTCATGAATTTTCTTGATTTTATTCATTGTTGTTGATCTCACCTTATGATAATTGTTCCTTCAAGGTGAGGTATAGCGATGATGATTGTTCCATAATATAAATCGAAGGTTACCGACCTTACGTCACTCCAATAGAGTTGTAGCTTTTAATTGGGCTCTGATGCATGCTTTATATATATGTATGTATTTTAATAACACCGTGCCCACATGGCCAGGCAGACACCACTACGGTGGGCGGCTTATGGATAATGATAATAACACCGTGCCTACATGGTCGGGCAGACACCACTAGTGGGTGGCATGAGATGATTACCCCGGATGCGGGATATATATATATATATATATGATGGGGTTTTAAAAATAAAAGTTAGCATGCATGGTATCCGCCTTACGAAGCAATCAGATGTACAGGTTATCTCTTTATCTTCTATTATGTTCAATATCTCTTGTTATGTTGTTATTAATGCCTTACATACTCAGTACACTGTTCGTACTGACATCCCTTCCTGTGGACGCGGCGTTCATGCCCGCAGGTTCAGGTAGCCAGACAGGCGGCCCAGCTCAGTAGGACTTCCACTCAGCTACAGTCAGTGCACTCCACTTGGTTCGGAGCTGCAGTCCCTTTTGGTATGCTATTTCAATATGTATTTATAGGTATGACGGGGCCTTGTTCCGTCCATTCTACAGTTCATGTTCCATAGAGGTCTGTAGACAATTGTATGTAGTGGGTATGTAGCCTTCTGGGCTCCTATTTTTGTTGTACAGCATATGTAACGGCCTAGTCGGCTTGCACTGTTAGCCTCAGCACATGTGTTTATATATATGCGTTGGGTGTGAGTTCTTGATGCAGAGTCTATTATGCAAATTTTACAGTAATTAGCATAGCTCAGTTATAAACTATGTAGGTGGGCCACCATGTTGCTCAGTGAGATGCAAGTACGAGTTTAGGGGTGCTTGGTCAGTAATGGTCGGTACTCGTCATGACTCATCGGCTTGGATCGAGACAGAAGTGGTATCAACTTGATTTCGTCCTAGGGTTGTCTACGGCACCGTGTCCCATGAGAGTCTTGTTTATGGGTGTAAAGCACACCACCCTTATAAACAGGAGGCTGCGGGGCATTTAGGAATCATTGACCTTTCCTTCTCATCTTAGATCGTGCGATAGAGCCAAAGTTTAAGAAAGATCATTTCTGACCCTCTTGTGTGCAGATTGACACAGATGAAGAGGATGATTTCTTATAGTAGGGGTGCAAGGAAGGCCCCCAGGGTAGACTCCAAACTAGCACTACCCACCGATTCTGGACCACGGGTACCAGGACAGATTAGGAGGAGTCTTAGTTACTTCTTTGAGTCAAATCCTTCTGAGAAGAGGATTGAGACGACTCCCCTGGAGCCTGTGACTTTTATGGAGGAGGATCTGTCAGAGGATAGCTATGATACAGACCCATCCGAGGGTTCGTATGAGACACCAGTGGAGCAGGAGGCTCCTGAGGCTGCACCGGATTTGGTCCCTCCAGTTTCTCCCCAGCGAGTGAGCATTACGTCCGAGCAGCCATGAACGTAAGTGTTATGGAGGTATCTAGCCCGTTATCTTGGCGTTCGATTAATCGAAGTCGCGTAGTATTCGTATCCTTCGAATTATTATGGGGCAGATGAGGATGGTCAGATGAGTAGATGGTGGGAGGATGATGAAAGGGATATTTCACTTCGCGCGACCAGGACCAGGACAGGTCGATTACAGGTATATGGAATTTCTTATTGAAACCCCTTATGTTATGAATGATCATTATGGGATATCATCTATTGTTTGATAACTAGAGATTTTAAAGAGACCGATAATTGGATTATTTATGGGTAATTGCAACTAAGACATTTCTGCCACTATGAACCCCGGGGACTAGGAATGGAAAGTAATCACGTGTGTTGACTCGTGGTTATGGGAAATTTTCTAGATATTGAAAGTTTCAGAAGTTACGATAATATTCATCCCACCAAGGAAGTAAAGGACGTTTCCAACCTGGGAAAATACATTGCATGATTTTATTTGGACTTTCCCTTTAGAACTTCAAATGGGTTTTCAAAGATATGTGATAAAAGACTATGTAGCAATGAAAAGAATGGATGTGAGGTTGATTATTTTCAGACTATAGAAGCAGTACAAGTATGAGTAAAGTTTAGTGTATAAAATTGTCTTTGATAAAAGCTATCGGCAGCACTTAGAAAAGTATATTTATCGATGAGAAGGTACGATAAACATGGAGGCTAGACTAATTTGAGGAAGTCAAGATCATGAAAGGCACCTTGACAAAGAACTTTCAAAACACATCCCGTGTTGGGTTATGTACAAGGAGGGAAAAGATTGTGTATATGAGTAGAGATTTTTCAGTAAAGTTATATCGCGTGGTTACAATTAAGACTTAGAAAGATATGCTAAGAAGTCCCATAGATTTAGACATATGGTGAATATAAGAACCCAAAATAACTCAAAGAAATCAGAAGCAATATGAGAACCCGAAATAACTCAAAGAAATCAGAAGCATATGAGCCTTATGATTAGGATTTCAAGATAGTTACCAGACATAAGTTTGGCTAGTTGGTCAAAAGAGGGAAGGCGTAATAAGTCGTGGGCTCAGGACAAAACCAAGTGGCAACGGGATATCTCGCAAGAAAAAGTGTTGAAAAGCGATAAAAAGATAAGTCACGAGTGGCTACATCGAGTATTATGTATACCCTTATGATTGATTTTATGACATGTTAAAAGTATTGATTGTGATGTATGTCAAGATTGAGGTAGCAAGCACTACAGAGAGAATTAGGATTGGGTTTTCTCAGGAATTAAAGTGAGATAGCTGTTATAGCCCGTATTTCGTATGTTCGGACGTTGTGAGATAATGGTGAGAAGTTAAGGACGAGGCTATGTTTTAAATTATTTTAGTAGGTTAAGAGTATTATTTATGGACATTGGTATTATGGAAATATTGAGAAAAGCTAAGGGCAAGAAGAGAAATTCACAAAATGGGCCGTGGAAATAACGCGGAAGGCTAAGGGCAAAATGATAATTTCACAAGGAGTACAAGAAGGTTCATGGGGGACCAAAGTGTTCAAGAAAAATTCTTGCAAGGGGGCCATTGTGGCCGTGCAACATGTGTGTGTGTGTGTGTGGCTATGTGGGCCCCACCCTTTTATGTCCATGTGATGAATAAATATGGACCAAGCTTGTAAAAGCTTGTTGGTCATCTTTGTTCATTTTTAAGGAAATTTAAGAAATGGAAGAAAAGTCTAGAAAAGAAGGAAGGGGGACAAGTGACTAAACTTGAAGGACTTAATTATAAATATGTAAAGTGGTGGAAGACATGCTTATATATATATATATATATATATATATATATATATATATATATATATATATATATATGACTTATTAGTCATAATTCTCATGAAAGCTCTAGAGAATTTGGAGAGAAAGAAAGAAAGAAAGAAAGAGGAGAAAAATAGAGTGCTATTCGGCCATATATGGTGGGGGGCAAAAGATTGAGAAAAATTGTTCAAAAATTATTTCCTTACTAATTGGAAGGTCCTAGCAAGGTGGTGTAGTTAGTGGAGCAAGAAAAAACACTTACTTCTAGCAAGCTTCAAACTCTAGAAGGAGGATGAGTGGAAAGGTAAGAATTAATCTTCTTTTATATGTTATGGATAGTTATGCATGTTGAAGTATGGAAAAGTGAATGAAATTCATGTGTCAAGAAGTGAATGTGTGTGGCCGTGTATACGCATGGTTGAGCCGTGTGTGTATGTGTTGTGTTGTGTGGAAGATTGAGTTCATTTCATGTAATGTGTTGATTGTGGTGGTAATGAATAGAAAACATGGAAAAATTCATGGAAAATATGGATGTTGTAGTGTTGGCCGAATGGAGTAATTGTTGTGTAAAGATGATGAATTAATTTTTAGTTTAGTAGTTTGATTGGTGTTGTGAATTCCATAATGTAAAATGGATGAAGAACATGAATCATCAGTT
>NW_026727396.1:0-33778 GCF_029784015.1 Lycium ferocissimum
AACATACTATATTTCATGAATTTCCTTCATTTTAGCATACTACAACATACATTCAACCTTTATAACACATAAAACATAATCAATTCTTACCTTTCCTCTTCAATTCCACAATAGGCTAGGGTTTCCAAAGATGAAAACTAGCGGGTTGACGTCCAACGACACTTCCACGCTACTTAGGGACCTCAAAATAGTGGGTTTGCATCAACAAAATAATTTTGGAAGGGCTTGAGTGAAAGTTGATTTTTCTCTATGTTGGCCGAGAGCCTCACTTCTTCAACTTCTTGTTCTCTTTTTTTTGTCTAAGTGTTAAATGAAGGGAATGAACTAGTGGTCATCCTTTTAACTAGTGCAAGACTTATTCAAGTGTTCATGGCCCACTCTATGTGTTGGATCAATTAAAAATGAACACAAAATGGGTGGGCCAATCCTAAAAACTACACGGCCAAATGCATAAAAATGCATGATTTGCAAGTTCCATAAATTCCAATTTTGGTCCCAAATTTTCCTAATTGTTCCATACCAATAAATTCATGCACAACTTATGTCTCAAAATAAAATCGAAGGTCAAAAGTCTCGACTTTGTATCCCGAAATGGTTTGGTCCCTAACTTACCATAGTTAATCCGAGTTGTCCCAATGGACCAAAAATACGGGACATAACAATTTCACCGCACATCAACCCCCAACATAAAGTCTTTGCTTGTCGTCAAGCATGTAAAACAACACAAACGACTCAACTAACTTAGATATAACAAAGTAAAAAATGTTTTCAATGGTTTTTGCTAAGAACTACCGGCATGCCCTTCTTTCACAACTGACCCTCTCAATTTCACAATTTCAAACAAGATGTATCACTCAAAACATGTTACGATTCATAATGGAGCTTCAATCCATGACATAAAGTTATTGGAACTATCAATGCATATGCAAACGCTACTTTGGGTAATCACTTATTTTCACGATTTCATTCAACCCTTATGCCCTCACAAAGACCAAAGAACGTCCCATATACATATGTACAATGATAAATGGGACAAAGACAGAGAAGAAGAGAAACACTCATACTCACAAATAAGTTCATGTACTACAAATGCAAATGCCATATGCTTGCCTTTATTTTCAATGCTTTCAACTTTCGACTGTTCAATTGTGATCACACTAGAACTTTTTCTAGGCTTGTAATGTAGGCTTAGGAATGTGTATGATAAATATTTGGATGTTGGTGACTTACCCTACTTCAACACTACATTTTTCTTTCCGTGATATGCCTTTATTTCTCTCTCTTTTTATTTCTTCAACTTCGATGTGGTTTAACAAACTACTATGTATTAACTATCTTTTTGTGCGATGATTTTCTGATTTTTTCTCTCTTTTTGTATTATTTTTTATTTTTGAGTTTATAGCACTATATAACAACCACAACCACAACCACAAACACAACTACAACCACATCAAATCTTTTACTAGGTTACTCACGCCACCCCTAACTTACTCTTTTTCACACATGTTTCACCCCCAGCTTAAACAACACAAACGACTCAACTAACTTAGATATAACAAAGTAAAAAATGTCTACAATGGTTTTTGCTAAGAACTACCGGCATGCACTTCTTTCACAACTGACCCTCTCAATTTCACAATTTCAAACAAGATGTATCACTAAAAACATGTTACGATTCACAATGGAGCTTCAATCCATGACATAAAGTTATTGGAACTATCAATGCATATGCAAACGCTACTTTGGGTAATCACTTATTTTCACGATTTCATTCAACCCTTATGCCCTCACAAAGACCAAAGAACGTCCCATATACATATGTACAATGATAAATGGGACAAAGACAAAGAAGAAGAGAAACACTCACACTCACAAATAAGTTCATGTACTACAAATGCAAATGCCATATGCTTGCCTTTATTTTCAATGCTTTCAACTTTGGACTGTTCAATTGTGATCACACTAGGACTTTTTCTAGGCTTGTAATGTAGGCTTAGGAATGGGTATGATAAATATTTGGATGTTGGTGACTTACCCTACTTCAACACTACATTTTTCTTTTCGTGATATGCCTTTATTTCTCCCTCTTTTTATTTCTTCAACTTCGATGTGGTTTAACAAACTACTATGTATTAACTATCTTTTTGTGCGATGATTTTCTGATTTTTTCTCTCTTTTTGTATTATTTTTTATTTTTGAGTTTATAGCACTATATAACAACCACAACCGCAACCACAACCACATCAAATCTTTTACTAGGTTACTCACGCCACCCCTAACTTACTCTTTTTCACACATGCTTCACCCCCAGCTTAGGATTTTTGGCCTCTTTCTCTTCTTTTACAGCTTCAAGGAGGGAACGGGTGCAAAGATAGAGCTATTTCAAACAAGGGTATGGGTTGGTTAATGACTAGTCAAGGAAAAGGTTAAAGGCTCTGCAACGACCCGCGAGGTCGTTATGTGTGTTTTGACCATTTTACCCCTGCTGGTTTATTTCTGAGACTAGGAGCTAGTCTAGTGATAACTTAAAGATTCAGAATTCTAAAACAAAGGCATTTGAGTGTATTTGGTTGAAAACTTATTTTAATCAGTTGGGGGGTTGACTTAGTGAATTAGTCCTCCGTTGGGATTTTTGAGGTCTCGAGTGAGTCTGTAGCATGTTTTTACATATATGTGTATGTCTGGTTTGTGTGTGTAGGGCCTCGGATTGATGTTGGGATTTTGGGTAAAGACTTGGTGAAAAACCAGAGCTTACTGGTTCTGATGCGACCACTACAGCGATTTCACCATGGCGGGGCACTGGTCGCCGCCGCGGGACTTGGGTTTTTAGGGGTAGACCACCATAGCGGGGGTTGGACCACCATAGTGGGACCGCTACGACGCGATTTCAACCACTATGGCAAGTCTGGTCATTTAATGAGGTCCGTCATAGTGGCGGGAATTTTCGCTACAGCGAGACCGCTGTAGCAAAACTAGTGACTGCTGCAGCGGTCGACGAGAGGCGTTTAAACCCACTTTTTATATTGCAAATTTCGAGATCTTTTGTCACATAACAATAAAGCAGTTCCCGAGAAAGTAGGACGTGATTTTCCTAGGGCTTGGGTTGGTTCTTCTTTGAGGGTAACTCCTAACCTTTATGTTCATTTTCTTTTCTTCTTTAAGTTCCATGACTAGAAGGTTCTTCAATGGTGAATGAAAATCCTAGAACCCTAGATTTAGTAGACCCTTGAATAAATGGTGGATTGTTGATTTCATTATTGTTCTAGCATCTAGGAGTATAGGTTATCATTTTCTACGATGGGAAACTAATTAAATATGGTGATAATTATGTATTGAGACTTAGGGTTCCATCCGAAATGGGAACTTTGGCCTAAAATCTGTTTGAAAAGGTTAAATTGATTAGAATCCTATAAATTGGAGGATTATGGTTGTTGGGATTGGGGTTATGATAAATTCACCATTAAATGATGATTTCACCTATTTGAAAAGGGTAGGTGTAATTGGGTCTTCTTCTTCAATTGTTGTTCTTATTTTGAGTAGATGGTCTATTACTTACTTAGCGTTATATTGCTAGACTTTGAGCGTTCTGAACCATTAAGAAAGCGGAAAGCTCTAGCGGAGTAACTTGCATTTGTCTTAGTTCTAAATCTAAGGTAGGTTATAATTTACTTGAGTTAGACTTTGATTAGTTGATTGTATATGTAGTAGAATTGATTGGAGAAAGCATGAGTAGGTCTTCGGACGTGACGTCTGGTTGGATATTACTTAGGTTGGTATGATTTCTGATTTTGTGAGCTTGTCACCATTACTTTATGAATTGAAACTTGAGGTGTATTTGCTGTGATATAGGAAGGAAGGGGTTGATATATACTCTTCTGTTGATTGAGATGACTTATGCATTTATGCTGTGGTGGATTTGATTTATTTGAGTCTTGTTATGACTTGTGGTATTGTGCCTTGTATTCCTTGGCAAGGATAATTGTCACGACCCGACTAGGGCCATGACGGGTACCCGGGGCTAACCACCGAGCACCGCTCATTCTATTACTCATTCTGCGGTCATTCATTAGTCTCATGCTTATAATCATAGAAGAACCATTTCCACTGGAAACATATTTACATTATATACATAAGCCCCTTCGGCTATCAAAATAATATATATACACACGATGAGGAACCGTGAGACCATACTACCCACACATACGTATCTACGAGCCTCTACTAGAGTGCTAAACATAGGGACGGGACAGGACCCCGTCATGCCCAAAACATATATATACACAAAAGAATAAATCAATGGCACCTCCGAAATAATGGGGTGCTCTCAAAGTCCGCTAGTTGCTCCTACGAGTCTGGATCATCTCTCTGCCTACCTGTGGGCATGAACACAGCGTCCAAAGAAAACAGACGTCAGTACGGACATTGTACTGAGTATGTAAGGCATGAATGAAATGAACATAATAGAGAATTCACAAGACATAAGATGAAGATATAACTTGCGTAACTTTTAAGGGTGGATACATTTCATACATATATCATATATATAATCGTAGTACATGTATCATCTTAGCGCACATATCATCGTATCATATATACATCATCATCGTTAACCCGCGTCCGGGTAACCATCATATGCCGCCTACTAGTGGTGTCATACCTGACCCTCTAGGCTCGGTGTAAACATAGCATCCCGCCTTAGCGGTGACATCCCCAGCCATTTAGGCACGGTGGAATCGTATGCAGCTCGCCTTCGCGGTGACATACCCGGCCAACTAGGCACGGTGGAATCGTATCGTCATATAGTTAACATAAACTTATCATGACTTAACATCATCATGCATTCATCATTAATCATACATCAAAGCTTCAGGGTAACCATGACTATGTCGGGGTGACATGAGGTCGTGAACCCCCGGCTACGTTATGGAGTGATCATAATCGTCATATCTCACCTTGGAGGGACTAACATTTTAAGGTAAGTGCACACAAGGAAAGCATCAATGAAACTATACTTAGGGTCATTAGATTGTAAAAACATCATATCGTATTCATAGCAAGAACTTTATGGAATTAGCATATCACGGACTTTAGAACTTTTAGGCTCAACTCATAATCATCATCATCATGCTCACATTGTATCTCTTTTCTTTATCTTATGAGAGGCTCTTTACAACCATAGACTCATAATTTCCGATGTGTAGGAAAGTCATGGAAATATAGAAGAATTCATGCCATAAGAGTCATGCCTTGGAAAGAAGGGACTAGCCTTACATACCTCTTTCGTTTAGCTATTCTATCGTTTTATCATTCTCCTTCGATGCCCGCGTTTCTACCTTCAAGAAAATTCGTATTAGCATTAGCTAATCGATTATAAGAACATGCTTACTAAAGCTAGAGAAAATTGGGCAGCATTTCCTTTATTTATACAACTTTTCTCATATTACATATCAACTCCCAAACATCCATAACAACATTCACAATATCATAAGCAACAATCATCATTCATCTACGTTATCCACATTTCACAATTTCACTTCAATTCCTCCATAATCATGGTCATAGTACACTATTACGTTTTCTCACATATAATGCTTATCCCATGTTCTAAATTTCATTCATAACATACTTACAATCATAACATATCAATATTCATGACTCATTCCAAACTACTATTCACAATCTCATTATTCTCATCTTTGTGACCCATTTTCTATCTCCTTCCATCATCTAAGTCTTTCAGCCTCTCATTACCCTAGACAACATGGAATGATCATGAAACTTACCTTAGATAGGAATGAGCCTTGAGCAGAGATACTCCTCTTGCACCAAAACCCTAGCTTCACTTCTACTTAGATTCCTTGTCTTGGATGAACTCTAGTGAGCTTCTTACACTTAGCTCTCTTGGTTTGATGAAGTTGATCTTGAATCTCTCTTGAGTTCTTATGGAAGAAGTATGTGGAACCCTCTAGAAGCCTTGAGAGAGATGAAGAAGTGTGAGAAATGAAATTAGTGAAGTGGGATCACATTTATATAATTGAACTTAACTCAGCCCGTCGGGACTTCCACGGACACTTATACGGTCGGTATAACATTGCACGGCCCGTATAAGTGGTCGTGGTTCACCACCATGCAAGCATCATCTCTGCTGGGTGTTATACGGACCCTTATACGGACCGTATAAGTCGGTCGTATAACCCCATTTCCCTGAAATGATCTCCGTCGTTCGTTTGATCTCCAATCCTTATGGAACCTTCTTGACACTTGTTTAACACTTCATTACCAATATAAGGATCGCTATAACTCCTCCTTAAGACATCATTAAGTCAACATTGGCTCGGTACTTTACGAAATTTTTTCAAAACACAACATAAGCTTTGCCTCCCTTAACAACTTCCGTCTCCTACCTCAAATGTCTTTGAAATCTCATTTAGAATAATCAAATGTTATTTCTTACTTATCAAAACATCGTATACATCGTGCCCTTCGTTAGTCTATTCACTGTATGTTAACAGAATTTTTTTCAAAGTGTAACAATAATACTGACTGTTTTTGTTTCATATTGGGTATTGAACTGGAAATACGGTGAGATCCATCTTGTGATCAGGTGCACATATATATATATATATATATATATGTGCACCTGATTATGTAAGGCACATTTGACAGGGGGTGAGAATGTGGCCTAGTTTAAGGCACATTCGACCGGGGTTGAGGATGTGGCCTAGTTACGAGCTCGTGATCCGAGGTCAGTTCCAGAGAGAATGGTACATGGACACCATGGGTCCACTGAAGGTCATAACTATTGTACAAAAATTGCCTTTAGCATGTGTGTACGGTTGAGATACTATCATCGGTTGCATTACATTGCATTTGACTTATCTTATTCTTGTGATGGTTGATGATTGTTGTTGATATTTTGGTTTTTGTGTTGTTGTGCCTATCTGTCTATTTTGTTGGTTTTACAAATGTATGCATGATCCTAATCTTAGTTGGCCTATGATATCTACCGATACATAGTGTTTGTACTGATAATACCTTACTGCACCCTTTTTGGTGCAGATTGTGTGCCAGAGACTTCGTCCAGGCCTTACATTTTGCCTGAGGCCATTTCCCATTCAGATCAGAGGGTGAGCTCCTATCCATGCCATGTCGCTTAAAGATCTTTCATTATTGATGTCTAATTACTTTCCAGACATTATGATATTTATAGACAGTTATTTATTCTTTAGACAGCTTTATGTTTTAGAGTCCTTGTATGATGACTTTCGGATCTTTGGGGTTGTAATAGCTTAGAATTCCGCACTTTTATTTTATTATGGCATGACCAGACAGTTTTATGATTATATTCTTGTTATTGATTTATAAATGGGTTAAATGAATGAAAATTTGGTTAAAGGGATGGTTCGCCTAGCAGGGGGGTTAGTGTAGGAGCCATCATGACGGGTTGAGTCATGACAAGCTCAAAAGGGGAAAACTAGGGATTATATACATGGACGGGTTAGGCTTATAAGGCAATCCCGGCTTCAAATTTACACAAAGAAGGCCTAAGATCATTTCAACACCCAAACTGTCCTTAGTAATCAAGCATGACCAATAGGGCAAGTTCTAGATTGCAAGTATAATACATGAACACATATTAACAACTCACACACACATTAGCATAAGGATTGTTTTGTTGCCTACCCAAGCAAACATTCGTCACACACGATACCCCAATACTGAAGATGTCATAAAAAGAAGCATGTATGTCAATACACTAACACATTCCGTGCATGTACAATAATTGTGGAGAGGGGTCATTTTTCATCAAAAATACAAATCACACATGCATAGCCATAAGTTCATCAGCCACTCTTTGTCTAAGTCATAATTACCCTATTTTGCCTAAACAACCTAAACATGCCAGTTTCAATAGAAACAAGCCCCTCAGGAAAAGAACTCTGGGAAGGAAAAGCCGAGGGGTTCCTAAACACATATATACAAATACACAACTCCAGTAGCCCTACCCCCAATTAAAAATTATGCCTTTGTCCCCAGTGCATCAAAATAAGCATAAGTAATGGTAAGGGTTACCTGAGGCACACTAGGTGCTCTGATCATCTCAAGACAGTACCGCCTCCGCAGTCGGAGCTGCAACATCAGTCTCAATAGCAGCTGCCTCAGCATCAGCAGCAGGAACAATGGCCTCAACGGGCATGATAGGCTGGCTGGGCACTGGTACCTCTGTCTTGGTACTGCTCGAAGAAGCTTCCACCTCACTGCTGGCCCGTACTTTTGGTTGATTCTCTGTTAGGGACTGATGGACAACTATCTGAATTTGCTCCTCCTCTTCTAAATTTATCTGGGCATGTATCACTGTATCTATGGACTGCCCGAAAGGAATCTCAGCTTCTAAGATTTGCTTCCCTCTATCATCCTGTGGCAACTCATCATCCTCCACCAAACTCACCACATTTATCAATAACCCAAGGTCCTCTATAGTCGGACCAGTGGGCTCCTCAACAATGACCCGATCTCGAGTCTTCAATGCCTGCAGTTTGGCCTTTAGCCGATCCTGCTCCACCCTATACTCGCTGATATCACCACCTGGTCCTTTAAGCTTTAATATTGCTAACCTCACCTTAAAATTCGTCAAGCCCGGACTGGTACAGCTGATGAGCCTGTGTAGCCGACTCTGCGACCGGTGCTAGAGCTAACTTGATCTGCTTGTTCACATATGCCTCTATCTGACGTGCTAAAATCTTAGATTGTATGCCAGCCTGCTCAGCCTTGGTTGAAAACTTTATGAAGGTTTCTCGGTCAATCACAAATAGATCTTGTGGCTACTACTGTGTGGATGGATGAGGAATAGTAGTGGATCTCTACTCTGTCGAAGGAATAGATGCAGCCCCCGTGGAAAGAACTACTGTGGCTCTCTGCTTTGCTTCAGTAGGTGGCACAGTTGTTGTCTCCGGTGCCACATCAGGGGGAGGTGTCTCAGTAGTAGCATCTCCGGTGGCCGGTAAATCGGACTCAACATTAGTCTCCTCCTCCCCTTCGGGCAACTCATCAACTATCTCATCAGTGCACTATTCGCTTTTTGGTCCTCTAACTTGGTCTTCTAGATGTCATAGTAATGGGAAGCTATAACACAGTGATCTCTATGAGGGATGTTGGTCACGCCCGCTTGCCTACATAATGCAGCGATGAGGTAGGGGAATATTAAGGATGTGGCTTCATGCGGTGCCTTTTCTTGAATCTCGGTGGCGATCATCTTCCCAATATCTAGTGGATAATGTGTCATAAGTGCTGCAACTGCCACCGCTTGATCCGGAGTGAGTGAATTATCATTTTGTGTAGGAAGAATTTTGAAGCGTATCACACTCCCACCAGAATTTTACCTCAAGCGTCAGCAACCTTTTGAAGATTTTGCCCTTGTTCTTTAGCTAAGGCGGATCAGCCCTAGCGATCATTGATGCAACCCACTAAAGCACAGACCTCGATGTCCTTCTTTCAATCTTGTCCCAATACTTGGCCATATTTGGTGAGGCAACAAAGTTATCTCCAAAGTAGTATCAGTTGATGGCTTTCTTTGGAGATGTCTACCTTTACTTTCCGAACCTCTATCACATCTGGCCTTGTAATGTTCAGTTTTTCCTGGTTTGGTTTCCGTGCTTTGGTCATGTAAGCACCATAGGCCGCATAGAACTCATGCACGAGGATGGGACAATACTCACTCGGAGGTTTGCTAAAATCTTTTAACCCATAGAACCTCAGCGTCTCAACAATACAAGACTAAACCTCCAAATCTCGGAGGCCAATTTTCTTTTCTTTGGATATACTTCGTAGTGGTTTACCCCCTTTCTTCGTTCCATCTATGCCCTGTTCAAACCTTTCCTTGACACCTTCGATCAAGAATCGCAAGGAATTTTCTAATTTTTTTGATCTTAGTTCGGCCCATCTGCGCTCTTCCACACTCTCCGTTCTCGAGTTGGTAGGGATGTTAGTAGTAGATTGACTTCCATCATCTGAGCTATCATTACCAGAGCTCGAAGCAGTAGAAGGATCCTCCTCTTCAGACTGAGAAGAATCTTGTGATGGTGCTCTTCGGCTCGCTGCAGTAGTTCTTGTTCGTTTGAGGGGCCGAACATTTTCATCCTCCTGGTCAGAGGGCTCATCACGCAGCCTCGTCTGTGTAGTATCCTTGCCTTAACCCCTACCCTATCTTTGGTTGGGACCCACTACCCCTCCGGATAGTGTTCTTTGGCGGCATACCTATGAGGGACAACGTTAAGCATAGGAGAATGCACGGAGGGCAAGTTAAGAACTTATACAGTTAGTCACTTCAAAATGCTATGTTTCAGCTTTGCAACCTGTACATGATAAGTACGAGATGTACAATGAAGTACGGCCCGTACATTATGTCGTACAATAGTTGGCTCAGAAGTACGGCTTGAAGGTACGTCTCGTACAAAAATGTACGGTGCGTACTTACAAGTCGTACCTCATTTGGCAAAAAATAGAGAGGTCATTTTTATTTTACAAAAGTACGGTCAAAATATACGGGGCGTACAATAAAGTATATCCCGCATTTTCTGCCCATAAATTAAGAACTGTACACAGCCCTCAATTTTTTTTTTACGGAATTGTATAGTATTACATGCACATACTTTACTTCCTTCATCTTTCAATTATGGGGTATAGGGGTTCAGGTTACTCAGACTTCACCCTTTTCATCAATTTCATCTTATTGGCAATTCATCAAACAGTTGGCAGGCATAACAATATTGAACTTCGCAATTAAAGTCGTCCATTGGAATGCCCACCGACTCAGTGGAGGGTTTGATATACTCGCCCACATGAGTTCTTTGTATAGCACAACATACCAATCCCCACCACCAACCAAGATGCAATCCACAATCAATGTTAACAATCATAAACCTAAGTAAAAAAAAAAAAATCTGTCTAGCCCACATAAACACGAATTCATACACATATTTACTATGAGAACACATGAAGTATTAATTAAAAATGTCAACATACCTGAGAGTAATGACTTGGATGAGAAAACTTGAAAAAATACAGAGAATTTTAGAACTTTTTAGCTTTTGTTTCCACTAAATCAGATTAGGGTTTGGATGTATGAATGAGGGTTGATAGGATGATGGTATTTATGGGAATTGTGGAGTTAATGGGTGTAATGGATGATGCGAGTATTGGGTTTGTTAGTTATGGGATTATGGGTGAATGGGTAGAGGAAGAGGTGAAGTGTTTGAGTGGAAAAGAAGAGGGAAAGGTCGGGTGTTTTTATTTAAGTGCCATCTGAATTTTTGCGAAATGTACGTCCCGTACTTTTGAAGTACGGGCGTACTTTTAAGACGTACCTTATTTTCAGCCAAATTTGAAGTATCCAAATTGTACGAGGCATACAATTTTGTATGTCCCATACTTCTTGCACATACCTGGATGGCGAAATCTAGTAGCCATCTTTTTTATCCCTTAATGTACGAGGTGAAAGTATGGTCCGTACAATAAAGTACGGCTCGTACTTCTATCCCGTACCTGGATGGTAAACTCCATTGACTACCTTTTTTCACCCATTGAGGTACGAGGTGAAAGTACAGTCCGTACAATAAAGTACGACTCCTACTTCTATCCTGTACCTGGATGGAAAATTCCAGTGAGTTGCAAATTTTTGTTCTTCAATGTATGGGCCACAAGTACGCCACATACAATTTTGTATGGGCAATTTGACGGCCCGTACTTTTACCATTGAAATTGGTACTTACTTTCTTTCACATCTTGTTTCACCTTTGTTTCTTTGCACATCAAAGTCTTAACACCCAAGCAACGTTAAAATGCACAAAAAACAACAAAAAGAAAACAGAAAGCCTAAGCATAAAAAATTTAAAATCTTGGGTTGCCTTCCAAGCAACGCTTGATTTAACGTCGAGGCACGACACTGTTACCATTTTACTCCAGGTCAGGAGTATAGCCATGCTTCAGCCTGTGTCTGTCAATGATCCTATCTCCATCTATGCACCAATGGTAGTGCTTCACATTCTGGCCCTTCACCCTAAATGTCCGAGTCCCATCCATGGACTTTAAGTCCATTGAGCCATTCGGTGAAACACTCACCACTTCGAAAGGTCTGGACCATCTAGATTTCAATTTGCCTGGAAAGAGCTTCAGCCGTGAGTTATAAAGCATGATAGAATCACTATTCTAAAATTCCGCCTTGAGGATCTGGTCATCATGGTAGTATTTCATCTTCTCCTTGTACAAGGCTGCACTTTCATAGGCATACTAGAATTCATCCAGTTCATTCATCTGAAACAACCTTAGCTTGGTTGCTTCTTCCCATTCCATGTTCAATTTCTTTAGTGCCCACAAGGCCTTGTACTCAAGTTTAACTGGTAGATAGCACGCCTTGCCAAAAACTAGCCTATAAGGAGAAGTCCCAATGGGCGTTTTAAATGTTGTTTTGTACGCCCAAAGAGCATCATCAAGTTTTCGAGCCTAGTCGGTTCTATTTACATTGACCGTTTTGGCCAAGATACTCTTTATCTCCTGATTGGAGACATCCATCTGGCCACTAGTTTAAGGGTCATATAAAGTGGCCACCCGATGATCAACACTATACTTTTCAAGCAGTACCGCAAATGCCTTGTTATAGAAGTGCGTACCGCCATCACTAATAAGAGCCTGTGGGGTGCCAAATTGGGTGAAGATGTTCTCCTTGAGAAATTGGATGACACTCTTCCACTCATTATTAGGTAAAGCCATTGCTTCTACCCACTTTAAAATTGCCACTAGAATGTATTTCATGCCACCGGAACTCACAAAGGGCCCTATGAAGTCAATACCCCAAACATAAAAGAGTTCAACTTCCGTCACGAAATTCATAGGCTTGTCATGCCTCTTAGCAATCGCCCCTTGCATTGGCATTGATCACAGGATTTCACTATTAAGTTCGCATCATAATAAAGTGTTGTCCAGTAATACCCATGCTTGAGCACTTTAGATGCAGTCCGATTTCCCCTATGATGACCCTCAACAGGGGAGTTATGGCGGGCCTTCAGAATAGCCATTACTTTCGACTCAGGGACACAACGCCGAATGATATTATCAGTATATGTCCGGAAGAAGTATGGCTCATCCCAACCGTACTGATGAGAGTCCCTCAAGAACTTCTTCTTCTGATATGTCTTGATTTCATCTGGAATAAGACCCGTCACAAAAAAGTTAGCGATATCTGCATACCATGGTGCCACCTTAGAAGACACTGATAGAACTCTCTCATCTGGGAATGCATTGTCATGATTTTTATGTATATGTTACTCTTATACCTTGCATACCCAGTACATTATCTGCACTGACTCCCCTATTTCTTAAGGGGCTGCGTTCATGCCCGCAGGTTCAGGTAGACAGGCAGGCGACTTAGTTCAGTAGGACTTTCATCCAGCAGTGGTTAGTGCGCTCCACTTGAGCCGGAGCTGCAATTCATTTTGGTACGCTACTTTTGAGATGTAGATATGCATAGAGGTATGGCGGGGCCCTGCCCTATCCTTTCTATAGTTTTTTATTCCATTAGAGGTCTATAGACAGTTGTATGTCGATGACATATGACGTAGCCTTGTCGGCTCCTATTCTTTTGTGTACATCATATGTGGTGGCCTAGTCAGCTTGCACCGTTCTTTTCAGTACTTATATATATATATATATATATATAAAAAAATATTATGTTGGTGCAGAATTCATGATGTTATCCTTTTCTTGAGTCAGCATATTTTAGATCAAATTATTCATAGGCCCTTGTTGTTTAGTGATGTTCAGGTATGAGTATAGGGGTTCTTGGTCATTAGAGATCAGGTACTCGTCACGACTCATCGGTTGGGTCGTGACAGAAGTGGTATCAGAGCAGTTCCGTCCTAGGATTGTTCACAGACCGTATCTAGTAGAGTCTTATTTATGGGTTTGTCATGCACCACACTTATAAACAGGAGGCTACAGGACATATAGGAAATTGTCATTCTTTCTCTCTTAGATCGTGCGATAGAGCCATGTGTTAAGAGTTCTTCTTTTAATGATTTGTTCTGATTTCAGCGATGCCTCGTAAAAAAGCTACAGCTGCTTAGAAGGGCAAGGGAGTGCCTGGTGAGGCCACTAGCCGTGCTCAGCAATCTACTACGGCTCGGGGCGAGTCTCAGAGTGAGAGCCTGTCTCAGACTTCGCATACCCCACCTCCAGCACCTGCTACAGTGCCTCCAAGTCCTCAGCCAGATATACCGAGCCAAGATATGCGAGATACTATACAGTTATTGACTAGATTGGTAGCTGCTCAAGCTCAGCGGCAGGGAGTTGGTGTTGATCAGGTAGACCGAGCTGGTAGTGTGAGGGTTAAGACTTTTCGAGGGTTGGATCCTCCAGAGTTCTCCGTGTTGAAGCAAAATATGGACCCTCAGGACTTCATTAATAGTATGCAAAGGACTTTGAGAGTTATGCACACCGATGAGGTTGAGTCAGTGGAGCTGGCTTCTTACAGGCTCCGCGATGTTGCGGTGCAGTGGTGTCAGGAATGGCAACTATCTAGGGGAGAGAATGCCCCTCCAGCCATTTGGTGAGAGTTTTCAGACGCTTTTATTCGCCATTATTTACCACCAGAAGTCTGACGGGCCCGAGCAGATAGATTCTTGCTTATTGAGCAGGGAAGCATGAGTGTTCAGGAGTATAGTGTATACTTCGATTCATTAACTAGATATGCTCTAGCTATGGTGGCTGAGATGGAAGATCGTGTTCATCTTTTCGTGGCTGGTCTAGGGCCACACTTGATAGATGAGTGTACGACAGCTGTGTTATAGCCGGGTATGGTTATTTCCCGTATACAAGCATATGCACAGAATCTGGAAGACCATAAGCGTCAGCGGAGGACAGAGCGTGAGCGTGACCAGGGTCATGGTAAGAGGGCCAGATCTTTAGATATTTCTGGTGATTTCAGAGGAGGACAGAGACAGCAGCATTCTCGATACCCATTTCATTCAGCAGGGAGTGCACCTCCGCGGTTTCCACGCCCTAGATTTGATCGTCCTTCTTATTCCGTAGCAAGCCAGAGTTTTAGAGCATCAAGTTCTCAGCGTAGACTAGAGTCATGCCAGATGAGACCACCGCTACCGCGGTGTGCCCAGTGTGGTAGATTACACTCTAGACAGTGTCGATTGGGATCAGATGCCTGTTATGCTTGTGGCCAGCCAGGTCATATGATGAGGGAGTGTCCATCAAGAGGGGGTGCAGACATTGTTCAGCCTACAGGGTCCGTAGCTGGTTTTTCTTCATCAGTACGCCCTTCAGGGAAAGTTTCCCAGACACCAGTAGGACGTGGTAGAGGGAGAAGTGGAGCATCTAGCTCGAGTGGGCCTCAGCACCGCATCTATGCACTAGCCGGTAGACAGGATCGTGAGACGCCTCCTGATGTTGTTACAGGTATATTGTCAGTCTCCTCCTATGATGTATATGCACAGATTGATCTAGGTTCCACCTTATCATATGTTACTCTACTTGTTGCTGGAAAGTTTAGGATAGAGCTTGAATCGATCAAACCGTTTGAGGTATCTACGCCAGTTGGTGATCCAGTCATAGCTAGGCAGATATATCAAAAATGTGTAATGATAGTTTGTAATTGCCATACCCTAGCAGAGTTGATTGATTTCGATGTTATTATGGGCATGGATTGGTTGACTTCCTGTTATGCTACTATTGATTGCAGAACAAAGATAGTTCGATTCTAATTTCTTGACGAGTCGGTCCTAGAATGGAAGAGGGTCGCTTTCGGCAGGGGTAGGTTTATTTCCTACCTCAAGGCAAGAAAGATGATCAGGAAGGGTTATATTTATCACCTAGTTCGAGTTTAGGATGTGCAAGCAGATTTACCGACCCTTCAGTCTATCCCTGTGGTAAATGAATTTCTAAAGGTATTTTCAAATGAGCTCCCAGGCATTCCGCCAGAGCGGGAGATTGATTTTACTATTGATCTATTTCCAGGTACTCAACCAATATCTATTCCTCCTTACAGAATGGCACTCGCGGAGTTGAAAGAATTGAATGAGCAATTGCGGGATTTACTTGAGAAGGGCTTTATTAGGCCTAGTACATCACCGTGGGGAGCGCTAGTATTATTTGTAAGAAAGAAGGATGGTTCTTTGCGAATGTGTATTGATTATCAACAATTGAATAAAGTGACTATAAAGAATAGGTATCCGCTTCTGAGGATTGATGATTTATTTGACCAGCTGTAGGGTGCTAATTTTTATCGAAGATCGACTTAAGATCAGGGTATCATTAGGTTAGGGTGAAAGAGGAAGACATTCCAAAGACAGCATTCTGGACTATATATGGGCACTATAAGTTTCGGGTTATGTCATTCGGATTAACTAATGCTCCAGCTGTATTCATGGATTTGATGAATCGTGTATTCAGACCTTTCCTAGACTTGTTTGTGATTGTGTTCATAGACGACATTCATGTTTATTCTTCGTCAGAGGCTGAGCATGCGGATCGTCTACGTGCAGTGCTTGGAGTTGTTCGAGATAGAGAATTATATGCGAAGTTTTCCAAGTGTGACTTCTGATTGAACTCTGTGGCTTTTCTTGGTCACATTATTTCAGATGAAGGTATTAGAGTGGATACTCAAAAGATTGAATCTGTGAAGAATTGGCCAAGGCCCACGACACCAACGGAGATACGTAGTTTCTTGGGCCTAGCAGGATATTATAGAAGATTTATGGAAGGATTTTCTTCTTTTTCAGCCCCATTGACCAAGCTGACTTAAAAATCAGCTAAATTCCAGTGGACAAATGAATGTGAGCGGAGTTTTCAGATATTGAAGGATAAGTTGACCTCAACACCCGTGTTGACTCTTCTAGAGGGAACAGATGGTTATGTGGTATATTGTGATGCTTTAGGTATTGGATTGGCATGTGTGTTAATGCAACATGGTAAGGTTGTTGCTTATGCCTCCAGACAGCTGAAGAAGCATGAGAAGAATTACCTAACCCACGATCTTAAGTTAGCTGCGGTGATCCATGCTTTGAAGATGTGGAGACACTACTTATACGGTGTTCATGTTGATATCTATACTGATCACAAAAGTCCCCAGTATATCTTTAAGCAGAAGGACTTGAATCTACATCAGAGGCAATGGCTAGAGAGTTGCTGAGAGATTATGATATTGATATTCTGTACCATACTGGGAGGGCTAATGTAGTAGCTGATGCTCTTAGTCGTAAATCCATGGGTAGCCTGTTATATTTGCAACCAGAGAAGATAGAACTAGTCTCCGAAGTTCATCGATTAGATAGCATTGGAGTCCGACTGTTAGATTCGGGTGATGCAGGAATTACGGTTCAAGACACAGGAGTGTCATCTTTGGCAGCTGAGATAAAGGAACGCAGTACGAAGATCCTATTTTAGTTCATTATCGGGATACAACTCCTCAAAAAGAAAAGACACCTTGTGTGATCACAGGAGATAGAGTACTCAGGTATCGAGGTAGATTGTGCATTCCTAATATTGTAGGACTTCGTCAGCAGATTATGGAAGAAGCACATTATTCTTGCTATTCTATTCATTCGGGCACGAGAAAATAAATCATGATCTCAAGAAAGTTTATTAGTGGGATGGTATGAAAAGAGATATAACAAAAAACTTTATCACCTAGTGTCCGAATTGTCGGCCAAAGTCAAGATGAAACCACCGGGCTTGGGAGGGTTTATTCGAGCATGGAGATTTCGACATGGAAATGGGAAATAATCAATATGGCTTTCATTACATGTTTGCCCGCACTCAGCGGAAGTATGACTCAATACGGGTCATAATTGATAGGCTTACAAAGTCAGCCCATTTCTTACCTGTCAGAACTACTTATTCAGCTGAAGATTATGTGAAGCTTTATCTTCAAGAGATTGAACGACTTCATGGTGTTCCTACAGCCATGATTTCAGATAGATGAGCACAATTTACAGCTAACTTCTAGAAATCTTTTCAGAATGGATTAGGGACTCAGGTGAGTCTTAGTACTGCATTTCATCCGCAGACAGATGGACAAGCGGAGCGTACTATCCAAACACTTGAGGATGTGCTAAGAGCTTGTGTGATTGATTTTTGAGGTAGCTGGGATGATCATTTGCCTCTTATTAAGTTTGCATCTAATAACAGTTATCATTCCAATATCCAGATGGCTCCTTATGAGACTTTGTGTGGGCGGAGATGTAGATCGCCTATATGATGGTTCGATGTGGGAGAAAATCAGTTAGTAGGCCCAGATTTGATACAGCAAGCAGTCGACAAGGTAAAGGTGATTCGAGAAAGGTTACTAGCAGCATAGAGTCGACACAAGTCCTATGCAGATAATCGGCGATGCAAGTTAGATCTTGAGGTAGGAGATTGGTTTTTCCTGAAGATCTCACCTATGAAGGGAGTGATGAGATTTGGTAAGAATGGTAAGTTGAGCCCTCGATACATTGGGCCATATAAGATTGTTCGTACAGTGGGTAAAGTAACATATGAGCTAGAACTGCCTTCTGAGTTGGAGTCTGTACATGCAGTATTCTATGTGTCTATGCTTTATAAGTGTATAAGAGATCCCTCGAGAATTGTACAAGTAGATGATATCCAAGTGACCGAGCAGTTATCATACGAAGAGGTTCCTGTGGCTATATTGGATAGAGAAGTTCTTCGATTGTGAACAAAGGATGTGGCTTCCGTTAAAGTTGTGTGGAGAAATAATAGTATTGAAGAAATGAATTGGGAAGTGGAAGAGGAAATGAAGGCTAAATATACCTATTTATTTTCGTCATCTTAGGAGGCTCGCCTCTGAGGCATCACTCTCCCCAGGTATTGATTTCATTTATTGTTATTGTGATTGGTCGTGTGGGGCCATGGTGTTACAAATTTTAGCATGTGGCCCTGTATGGCATTATTTTGGGTTGCTATGTATAGGTTGGGTTGGTACATTTAGAGGGGAGACTCTGCTGAAATTTTTATAACTCATAACTTGTATGAACATTCGAGGACGAATATTTCTGGGGGGGGGGGGAATGTTACGCCTCTTGTTTTCGTCGTAAGAAATCCTGTGATTTCCTAGTTAAGTAGGCCCTTAGAATGGAGATCCGTAATTGAGTTTTGAGAGATTAAGTGCTTTGCCTCGCATGTACCAAAGTATAAGTATGCATTCTTTGCAAAACGATAGGATTAGAAGTGAAACGAATTGAAACGACGCAAACCAGGGTGACTCAGGGATTCAGGCCTCAGTGCATATTGACGGTGCAAAGGGACGGCCCGTTAACATGTTGACGCCGGCGTCCTTCACACCGTCAACTAGCAGCAGCCCCTAAATCTCAGGTGGTAAATGGTATCGAGTTTGCCTTGTCGACGTCGACTCTGTTTGTCGACACCTAGGGCTCTTTTGTCCCACCTATATATATATATATCGAGTCCCCACATTTTATTTCATTATTTTCCACTCCCAAATCAGAGAAGGCCTTAGAATATTTTCTCTCTATAATTTCCATCATATTAGTGGAGATTTGGTAAGATTCGATCCTCGTAAACCCGAGCTTGTGAAGGGAAAGTTATTCCTAGGGTTTCATTGAAGTTGTGAAGCGTTGGAATTGGAGTTGGAGTTTGATTCTTGGTATTCTAGTCCCCTCAAGGTATGTTTATGATTCCTACCTTTGTGTTAAGCTAAGCATCAAGAATTTTGGTTATTTTAAGTAAAGAAATATAGTTAGGGAAGTGGTTAGTTAAATAAGGGTTAAGGTGAGGCCAAGGGTTATTTTGAGAGAGGATTTGGAATATACTTGGTTATATTTTGATATGTAAGAATTGATATTGAGGTTGTGGATATTGTTGTTGATGTTTAAGTTGAATTAGATAGTAAGTGATGTAAATGGGCTAATGGTGGCCTATGTTATGTCCCTTTATTTCTTTTGGCATTATCCTTATTATCTGAACGAACAAGTAAGCAAGCGAGTTCCAAAGACTCTACTCTTAGATAGTACAGGATTCACCATATCCTTGTTTTTGGCTTCTAGAGATCTTATGTTACCTAGAGTAATCCAGAGTATACCTTTCATGAGTCTTTCATGCATTATATATATGTGTGTATATCTATTTTCTTACACCGCGCCTGTATGGCCGGGCAGCACCACTACGGTGGGCGGCTTATGGATAATGATAAGGACACCATGCCTATATGGCCGAGCAGCACAACTAGTGGGCGGCTTATGATATCATCTCGGACACGGGATAATGATAATGATGATTATTACACCGTGCCTATACGGCCGGGCAGTATACACCGTACCTATATGGTCGGGCAGTTCATTACTTATATAGATGCATATGATTTTTCTGAAGAGAGCATGCATATTGTACACCACAGAGCTATCTTCAGTTATACATGCATTTTCAGATATCAAGTCATCGATGCATTCATACGATCGCTAGCTTATGAGTTTCGTATTCCGCGTCTTCCGTCACGACCCAACCGATGAGTCGTGACGAGTTCGACCGTAATGACCCAGCACCCTTATACTCGTACCTGAACATCACTGAACAACAAGGGCCCATGAATAATTCGATCTAAAATATGCTGACTCAAGAAAAGGATAACATCATGAATTTTGCACCAACATAATATATAAGTACTGAAAAGAACGGTGCAAGCCGACTAGGTAGCCACATATGCCGTACATAAAAGAATAGGAGCCGAAAAGGCTACGTCACATGTCATTTATATACAACTGTCTACAGACCTCTAATGGAATAGAAAACTTTAGAAAGGACGGGACAGGGCCTCGTCATACCCCTATGCATATCTACATCTCAAAAGTAGCATACCAAAATGAACTGCCACTCCGGATCAAGTGGAGCGCATTGACCATCCGCCGGGATGAAAGTCCTCTCGACCGGGCCGCCGTTTGTCTACTGAACCACGGGCATGAACGCAGCCCCCCAAGCAACAGGGGAGTCAGTACGGACAATGTAATGAGTATGTAAGGCATAAGAGTAACATATACATAAAAATAATGATAGGAATCTGAAACTCATAAGCTAACTGACTGTATGAATGCATCAGTATGACTGGATATCTGAAAATCTCTGTATAACTGAAGATAGCTCTGCGGTGTATAATATGCATGCTCTCTTCAAAAAAATCATATGCATCTATATAAGTAATGAACTGCCCGACCATATAGCTACGGTGTATACTGCCCGGCCGTATAGGCACGGTGTAATAATCATCATTATCATTATCCCGTGTCCGATATGATACCATAAGCCGCCCACTAGTTGTCTTTGCCCGGCCATATAGGCATGGTGTCCTTATCATTATCCATAAGCCGCCCACCGTAGTGGTGCTGCCCGGCCATACAGGCGCGGTGTAAGAAAATAGCTATACACACATATATATAATGTATGAAAGACTCATGAAAGGTATACTCTGGATTACTCTAGGTAACATAAGATCTCTAGAAGCCATAAACATACACATAGGAAATCAAGGATACGATGAATCCTGTACTATCTAAGAGTAGAGTCTTTGGAATTCGCTCGCTTACTTGTTCGTTCAGATAATAAGGATCATGCCAAAAGAAATAAAGGGACAGTCTTAACATACCTTGAAGCGTATCTAATCGTCCAACGTCTACTTCTCGTACTCGTAAGTCTACAAACAAGATAACATAGGCCATCATTAGCCCATTTACATCACTTACTATCTAATTCAACTTAAACATCAACAACAATATCCACAACCTCAATATCAATTCTTACATATCAAAATATAACCAAGTCTATTCCAAATCCTCTCTCAAAACAACCCTTGGCTTCACCTTAACCCTTATTTAACTTACCACTTCCCTAACTATATTTCTTTACTTAAAATCACCAAAACTCTTGATGCTTAGCTCAACACAAAGGTAGGAATCATAAACATACCCTGAGGGGACTAGAATACCAAGAATCAAACTTCAAATCCAATTCCAAAGCTTAACAACTTCAATGAAACCCTAGGAATAACTTTCCCTTCACAAGCTTGGGTTAACGGGGCTCGGATCTTACAAAATCTCCACTAATACGATGGAAATTATAGAGAGAAAATATTCTAGGGCTTTCTCTGATTTGGGAGTGGAAAATAATGAAATAAATATGGGGGCTCCATATATATATATATAGGTGGGACAAAACAACCCCTGCGGCTGCGGGTCGACGAGCAGGTCGACGGTCCCGTCAGCACGTCGACGGCCGTCGACTTGCACCGTCTATTTACCACCTGAGATTTAGGGGCTGCTGCTAGTTGAAGGTGTGAAAGACGCCGGCGTCAACATGTTGACGGGCCGTCTCTTTGCACCATTAATACGCATTGAGGCCTGAATCCCTGAGTCGCCCTGGTTTGCGTCGTTTCAATTCGTTTCACTTCTAAACCTATCGTATTGCAAAGAATGAATATTTATACTTTGGTACATGTGAGGTAAAGCACTTAATCTCTCAAAACTAGGGTACGGATCTCCATTCTAAGGGCATATGTCACTAGGAAACCACAGGATTTCTTACGACGAAAACAAGAGGCGTAACATGTATCATCTATATCAAGCTCATCCGAAGGTCTCCCTGCTTTTTCAAGCCATGAGAGATGATCTGCAACCTGATTTTCAGACTTTGCGATCTTTCACCTCAAAGTCAAATTCTTGCAGCAAAAGGGCCCATCTAATCAATCGTGGTTTTGCATCTTTCTTCTCCATTAGATACCTCAATGCTGCATGATCAGTGTATACAAGCACCTTGGACCCAAACAGATAGGCCCTGAATTTCTCGAACGCAAAGACTATAGCAAGCAGCTCCTACTTAGTAACAGTATAATTCATCTGCGCCACATTGAGCGTTTTGTTGGCATAGTAAATTGGGTGCATGATCTTATTATTCCTTTGACAAAGAAAAACACCAATAGCAAAACCGCTCGTATCACACATCAGCTCGAATAGTAATGACCAATCTAGTGAAACAATAATAGCAGCAGAAGTAAGACGCTCCTTCAACTCATCAAACGCCTTGCATAATTTCTCATCAAAATTTAACTTAGCCTTTTTTTCAAGAAGCCTGCACATGGGGTTAGCAATCTTGGAGAAATCCTTAATAAAGCACCGATAGAAACAGGCATGCCCCAAAAAACTTTAGACTCCTTTCACAGATCGGTGGAGGAAGCTTGGCAATGACATCTATTTTAGCTCGGTCAACCTCAATCCCTTTCTCGATTCAGATTTTGTGACCAAGGATGATCCCTTCCTTTACCATAAAATGGCACTTCTCCCAATTAAGCACAAGATTAGTCTCCTCACATCTCTTCAGCACTCAACCCAAGTGGTCAAGACACTCATCAAGTGAATCACCCACAATTGAAAAATCATCCATGAAGACCTCCAAGAAGTCCTCAACCATATCCAAGAAAATAGACATCATACACCACTGAAACGTAGCCGGTGCATTACAAAGACCAAACGTCATCCTCGGTTTGAAAGCAAATGTCCCATAAGGACAAGTGAAAGTAGTCTTCTCTTGGTCTTCAAGAGCAATATTAATTTTGTTATAGCCAGAATACCCATCTAGGAAGAAATAATATGACCTTCCCACCACCCGATCAAGCATCTGATCAATAAAAGGCATGAGGAAATGGTCTTTGCAAGTTTCAGAATTTAGGTTCCCATAATCCATATTGACACACCAGCGGGTAACAGTTCTAGTTGGAATCAACTCATTCTTAGTATTATGTACCACTGTGATACCTCCCTTCTTCGAAACACATTGAACCGAGCTCACCCATTTACTATCTGCAATAGGATAAACAACTCAAGTATCTAACCACTTAATAATCTCATTCTTGACCACCTCTTGAATGGTTGGATTCAATCTCCTCTGATGTTCAACACTCTGTGTGCTATCCTCCTCGAGCTGAATTTTATGCTCACAAATACCAGAAGGAATACCCAGAATGTCAGCAATGGTCCACCCAATCACATGTCTATACTCTATAGAATCTCTAACAACCTCTTCGTCTGCTCATCATTCAACAATGAAGACACAATCACCGGCAAAGTATTATCCGGACCCAGAAATTCATACCTCAAATGTGAAGGAAGCTGCTTAAGTCAAGATTAGTTGGCTCTATAATAGATGGCTTTCTTTGGCATGAGTCTTTCTGTTCTCAAGATCAAGATCCAGCTTTTTTGGTTGGTAAGTGTCATGACCCAACCGGAGGGCCGCGACGAGCACCCGGTGCTAGCCCACCCGGGCACCCCTTAACACACTTTCACATCTCATCTAGGTAAGCCACATAGCTAAATTATGCTTTTCGTTCATCATCATTCTAGTCTCATTGGGCAACAACACATCTATAGCATTATTAACAACTATGCCCATATAAATGTACATAAGCCGACAAGGCTATCAAAATAATATCCCAAAGTATAGGCCGACGAGGCCAAACATATCTAACCATATACACATGTCTACGAGCCTCTAAGAAGGGTACGTCATATCATAACATATGGGCGGGCTAGGACCCCGCCGTGCCCATAAATATGTACACAAAAGAATCTATACCAAAAGCTGTAGCTCCGAATGAAGTGGAGCTCCGTTATGTAGTCCCTGAGAAAATATAGCTATGGATCAAGTCTATCTCCCTGGCCACCTGCGGGCATGACGCAGCGTCCACAAACAAAAGGACGTAAGTATGAAGAATGTACTGAGTAGGTAAAGCATGATCAATATCAATATGAAAGCATAATAGTCAACATATGAAATAACATAGGATAGGAGATAATAGCATCATTTTCATAGCACTCACTTGCTCTCCATAGGGACGTTCCATTTCTATTGCGTACTCGCGTACATACATCCGTATCCGTACTCATTAACCTTTCATATCCATATTCGTATAGGTATTCATATTTCCCTTCATACTCATGTTCATATCATATACATTGCATAAACATAGCCTTTACTTGGCATTTACATATTATTAACATATTCGTACTCATATGATGTCATATATATAGCATATTCGTACTCATTTTGATGTCGTACACATAACATTTATATAGCATACCCGACCATGAAGGTTCGGTGTTTCACATACCTGGCCCTACCAAGGCTCAGTGTTATCCGTACCCAACTGCAGTGGTGCGAGCATATCGTCATATATAGATATACATACATATTCAGTATATTCTACCCGGCCATATAAGCTCGGGGTTCACAATAGCCACTCATGGGCACATATACATATAAGCTCATAATTTAACTTTAACTTTCTTTACTATCGTCATTCAGTACATTCTATCCTTAGGGGATTACTTGTCGCATAAGAAACTTAGTACAGTCGTATCATATCAAGACTCATAAGACTTGTAGCTTTTTGAGATAGGATCATTGAGGAATATCACAGCTCACAGTAGGATAAATATTTGACCCAAGAACCATGCCTTATGAAAGAAGGGTTAGCCTTACATACCTTTTCGTGCAACTATTCTATCACCGGTACGTGCTTCTTCAATGCTCACGTTTCTACCTTCATTAGAGTTATACTAACATTAGAGAATGGATAGCTTAGCATTCATGACTAATTCTAGAGGAAATCGACAAAGATCTCCTTTATTTATACGACTTCCTCCACATCATATATCAACTCCCAAACATCAATAATAACATTCACAATATCATCACAATAGCTTTTATTCAACTACATTACCCTTGCTTTTCAATTCACTTCCAATCATCCACATTCATGGTCATATCGTACGATTACATTCAATCATATACAAGGTCGATTCCATGTTCTCAATATTATTTATAACATGATCATATTCATAATGCATCAATAATCATGACTCATTCCAACATTTACTCCAAAAGTGACTCTATTCCCACATTCATGACCCATTTCCTATTTCCTTGTATAATCCAAGTGTTTCAACTTACAAATACTTCAAATAACATGGAAACATCATAAAACTTATCTTAGAAGGTGTAGGAATGAACCTTGAGTGCAAACACCTTACTTGAGTAAAACCCTAATTTCTCTTTCGCTTGGATTCTTGCTTTGGATGAACTTTAATGGGTTTCTTATGCTTGATTCACTTGGTTTGATGAAGTTGGACACTATTTCTCTTGAAACATTATGGGATAAATGTGGAGAGATGTTTTAGAGAGAAGGGGAGTGAAAGGTGAAATGAAATAAATGAAACTTGTATCCCTTATTAAATACACAAATCGTCTGCCCCGACTCAGAACATACGGACCAACATACGGTCCGTATATTTTTCATCGGTCAGTATGTCCGGACCGTATGTTTGGTCCAGCCGAGGTATGCCATTCGGGGCTGAACCTACGGCTGAACATACGGTCCGTATATTTTTATACGCGCATGTCCGTCGAATAATGTCCAGTGGTTCCGATCTTGTTCTCGTCGACTCGTTTGATCTCCAATCCTTATGAAACCTTCTTGGCACTTTTCTAACACCTTAATACCAATCTAAGGGACGTTATAAATCTTCCCCAAAATATCATTAAGTCACCATTAACTCGTTACTCATAAATTCTTTCCGATGCTTCTCGTAAGCCTTGCCTTCTCTTGGCAATCTTTCCCGTCTAACATCGAATGTTTTTGAAATCTTAGTTGAGGTCATCAAATGCTATTTCTTACTTATCAAAATAGCATATGCTTCATACTCTTCGCTAGTCTATTCACTGCGCAACAACGGAAATTTTTTCGAGGTGTAACATTCTTCCCCCCTTAAGAATATTCGTCCTCGAATGTTAAGCACTCGGGAATTCTACGAAAATTTCGCCAGAGTTTCCCCTATAATATGGCACTACCATCCTGCCACAGCAACCCATAATATCAATGCCTCACAAGGACACAACATAATAGCAATATAATTTGTCCACACACGACCCAAATGCATAAAAGGAAAACATACATACCTTATGATCTTGACGTCTCATCTTGGCCCTTTTCCGAGAGCTGAAATAAGTGCGGATATTTGGATTTCATGGTTTCTTCCGCTTCCCATGTCATCTCTTCGCGATTATTATTTCTCTACAAAACTTTAACTGAGGCCACTTCTTTGTTTCTAAGCCTCCGTACTTGCCTATCTAATATGGCAATGGGTATTTCATCATAAATTAACTTTTCTGTCACTAGAACATCATTCACTGGGATGATCCTAGTAGGATCTCCAATACATTTACGAAGCATCGAGACGTGGAAAACTGGATGAACTGACTCCAAATCAGGAGATAGATCTGATTCGTAAGCTACTTGGCCTACTCTGCGCACAATCTCATAAGGCCCAATGTACTGGGGACTAAGCTTCCCCTTTTTACCAAATCTCATTACACCCTTCATTGGTGACACTTTCAAGAACACCCAATCTTTAACTTGGAACTCTAAGTCCCTTCGACGATTATCCGCATAGGACTTTTGACGACTTTGGGCTGCCAACAACCGATCTTGTATGAGCTTAACTTTCTCTATGGCTTGTTGGACCAAGTCTGGCCCTATCAATTTAGCCTCTCCTGATTCAAACCACCCAATTGGGGATCTACACTTTCGCCCATATAAGGCTTCATACGGTGCCATTTGAATGCTAGAATGATAACTATTATTGTAAGCAAACTCAATGAGTGGCAAATGATCATCCCAATTACCTCCAAAATCTAACATACATGCCCGTAACATATCCTCGTGAGTCCGAATGGTACGTTCGGCTTGTCCGTCTGGCCCGTGGATGAAATGCCGTGCTAAGGCTCACATGAGTCCCTAAACCCTCTTGGAAGGACTTCTAGAAATTAGCCGTAAACTGAGTACCTCTATCGGAGATAATAGATACTGGAACACCATGAAGTCGCACTACCTCTTTAACATAGAGCTTTGCATAATCTTCTGCTACATACGTCGTTCTGACTGGTAAGAAATGAGCTGACTTGTGAGTCTATCCACAATCACCCATATGGAATCATACTTGTGTCGAGAACGGGGTAAGCCTGTAATAAAGTCCATGTTAATAACTTCCCACTTCCAAGTTGGGATTTCTATAGCTTGCAATAATCCGCCCGTCTTTTGGTGCTCGATTTTCACTTGTTGACAATTGGGACATTGAGCTATAAATTCCGCTATATCTTTCTTCATCCCATTCCACCAATACATGGATTTAAGATCATGATACATTTTCGTTGCTCTGGGGTGGATAGAATAACGGGAACAACGAGCTTCTCTCAATATTTGGTGGCGTAGACCTGCCATATTAGGAACACATAATTCGCCTCGACATCGGAGAACTCTCGTCTCGTAATCTTAAATGATGATCCTCTTTCGAGGGAGTGTGTCCGCACCGCACTCAGCATGGGATCTTCGTATTGTCGCTCTTTCATTTCTACTACTAGCGACGAGACTCGCTGAATTCGAATGGTAGTTCCCTGTTGCACCGAGTCCACTACTCGAACTCCTGGCTTGCTAGCTCGCCGGAGCTCACGAGCCATTTCTCTTTCTCTCCGGTTGTACATCATATAAACTTCCCATAGATACGCGGCTAAGAGCGTCAGCCACAACATTTGCCTTTCCGGGGTGATATAGAATGTCAACATCATAATCTTTTAGCAATTCCAACCATCGTCGTTGCCGCAAATTCAATTCTCTCTGCTTGAAGATATACTGAAGGCTCTTATGATCTGTGTAGATATCAACATGGATGCCATATAAGTAATGTCTCCATATCTTTAATGCATGTATCACTGCAGACAATTCGAGGTCATGAGTTGGATAATTCTTTTCATGTTTTCATAACTGCCTTGAAGCATATGCAATCACCTTGCCATGTTGCATCAATATATCGGCCCCAACGCCTAAAGCGTCGCAATAAACAACGTAGCCTTCCAATCCCTCCGGAAGTGTTGGGACTGGTGCGAGAAGTCAATCTATCTTTTAGCTTCTTGGAAACTACGTTCACAAGCATCCGTCCATTGAAACTTAGCTGATTTCTGGGTCAACTTTGTGAGTGGTGCAGATATAGAAGAAAAACTTTCAACAAACCTCTTGTAATAACCTGCTAAGCCCAGAAAGCTACGAACCTTCATAGGAGTTGTGGGCCTTGGCCAAGTCTTTACAACCGCAATCTTTTGGCTATCTACGCGAATGCCATCGGCTGAAACAATGTGCCCCAGAAATGTCACTGAGTTCAACCAGAACTCACACTTGGAAAATTTTGCAAACAACTCTCGAGTTTGAAGAACTCTAAGAACAGTACGCAAATGATCCGCATGTTCTGTCTCGGATCTAGAATACACTAAGATATCGTCAATGAATACAATCACAAACAAATCTAGAAAAGGCCTGAACACATCATTCATCAGATCCATAAATACTGCCGGTGCATTAGTTAGCCCAAATGACATCACCCAAAACTCAAAATGGCCATATCTTGTTCTCTAAGGTCGTCTTAGGGATATCTTTCTCCCTAACTCTCTTGATGATACCCGGATCGCAAATCTATCTTTGAAAACCACTAGCACCTTGTAATTGACCAAATAAGTCATCAATCCTCGGAAGAGGATATTTATTCTTAATCGTAACCTTATTCAATTGCCGATAGTCAATGCACATTCTCAAGGAGCCATCTTTCTTTCGGACAAACAATACGGTGTTGCTCCCCACGGGGATGAACTAGGCCTAATAAAGCCTTTCCCAAGCAAGTCTTTCAATTGCTCCTTCAACTCTTTTAATTCTGCGGGAGCCATTCTATAAGGAGGAATAGATATAGGCTTAGTGTCTGGCGACACATCAATAGTAAAATCAATCTCCCGCTCGGGAGGAAGGCCTGGAAGCTCTTCCGGGAATACATCCGAAAATTCATTCACTACGGGAACCGATTGAATAGTTGGCGGTTCAGCTTCTACATCTTGAACCCGCACTAGATGGTAAATGCAGCCTTTCGTAATCATTTTCCTGGCCTTTAGATAGGAAATAAACCTACCCTTTGGTGACGCCGTATTTCCTTTCCATTCTAAAACTGGTTCTCTCGGAAATTGGAAACGAACCATTTTCATTCTACAATCAACGTTGGCGTAGCAAGAAGCCAACCAACCCATGTCCATAATGACATCAAAATCCACCATTCTTAACTCTTACAAGTCAATCATAGTACGGCGATCACAAATCACAATTACACAATTTCTATATACTCGGCTAGCTATTACCGATTCACCAACCGGTGTGGACACCTCAAAAGGTTTAATCGGCTCCGGTTTGAATTTAAACCGACCCGCAATATACGGAGTAACATATGACAATGTGGAGCCAGGATCTATCAAAGCATATACATCATGAGAAAATACCGATAATATACCTGTGACAACATCAGGAGAAACTCAAGATCGGCGTCCACTCAAAGCATAAATACGGCTGGGCCGAGGATCGCCAGAACCGGGACTCTCCCCCGGCTCTACCATGGCCGACTAGCGCATGTGAACTCGGCCCCATAGGGCATATAGATGCCGAAGATCCGCCATCGACCCCGAAGGTCGGGTCCTACCACCGCCACCAACCGAGGGCAATCACGCATACTTGGGCCCGGTCGACCATACGAATAGCAAGCCCTCGAACCCAATCCGCACCGACCTCAACGTAACT
Organism: Lycium ferocissimum; assembly: GCF_029784015.1. NCBI lineage: Eukaryota > Viridiplantae > Streptophyta > Magnoliopsida > Solanales > Solanaceae > Lycium > Lycium ferocissimum. Next base: position 30,719 of record NW_026727396.1, read on the forward strand.
TCCCACACCGGGAGCATCGTGGTACGGGTGGCCTCGCCTGACCCGAATCACCTCTAAACTGGGATCCCGAAAAGCTCTGACTCGGACCGGGATGAGTAGATCTATCAAATCTCTGGCCTGAATACCGTGGAGATGCACTAGTCATAGAATAGCCCGAATGTCTAAAATACTACTGTCTGTGCCCGCCTCTATACTCACTCATCGGACCCGAAGATCTAGCCCTCTTGCTATGCCCTCTATCATGCTCACGCTCATTTCTTTGTTGCTGTAGACTTTCCTCTAAATTCCGAGCATGGGCTTGGATGCGTGAAATATCTATATTGTCCCGGGCGGACGCACCAACATTCTATCCATCAAATGTGGCCCTAGGCCTTTCACAAACCTGTGTACTCTATCACCCATATCCGCTACCACGGCCGAAGCATACCTAGCCAAGGAATTGAAGCGGAGACTATACTCTCAGCACTCGTGCTCCCTTGTCTCAAATTCAAGAACTTATCGACTCTAGCTCGCCAAACTCGGAGGCAAACAATGTCGAAGAAATGCATCTACAAATTCTTGCCATACCGGAGGAGGGCATTGCTCCCCGTGAAGCCATCCAAACCGTGTACCAATGAACTGCGACATCTCTCAATCTATAGGACGCTAGCTCCACCGATTCGGTGTCCGAAGCGTCCGCAACATGCCATCAATGAAATTTTGAGGGTCCTCATCCGGCTTTGATCTAAAGAATTCCGGAGGATTCAAACTAATAAAATCGCGGGCTCTTGCACTACCGCCTCTATCACCTTGCCCCGTACTTTGTCTCGAGTCCGGGCAAGAACCAATTGAGTCGCAAATTAATGGCCTCTTTTACATCTTGGCCCGAACATCCGGGAGGAGCCGAGGTGCCGAGCCGGGGCGAGGCTCCCTCACGCTCCTCTAATATAGGTGCTGAACAGGAGGACTGAGATTAGGACTCACTTTCTTCTACTAGAGGTGGCGGTACTCTCTTTCGGCCCGATATTTCGCCACCGTCTTCCCTTTTTGGCCGCCCGTCAGAACCTTTCTTTACGTGCATTTCGAAATACACAACACATGGTTAAGAAAGAAGTTCTTATATCATAGCTCTATCGCACGATTTCTTATGAAGAAAGTTAAGGTCATTCATTCCTAAATGCCCGCGCCCTCTTTTGTTTATAAGTGTGGCGCGCAACACACCCATAACCAAGACTCTACTAGACACGGCTCGTAGACATACCCTAGACCGAATCGCCGATACTCACTTTTTGTCACGACCCAACCGGAGGGCCGCGACGAGCACCCGGTGCTAGCCCACCCGGGCACCCCTTAACATACTTTCACATCTCATCTAGGTGAGCCACATAGCTAAATCATGCTTTTGATTCATCATCATTCTAGTCCGTATTGGGCAACAACACATCTATTTCATTATTAACAACTATACCCATATAAATGTACATAAGCCGACAAGGCTATCAAAATAATATCCCAAAGTATAGGCCGACGAGGCCAAACATATCTAACCATATACACATATCTACGAGCCTCTAAGAAGGGTACGTCATATCATAACATATGGGCGGGACAGGACCCCGCCGTGCCCATAAATATGTACACAAAAGAATCTATACCAAAAGTTGTAGCTCCGAATGAAGTGGAGCTCCGCTATGTAGTCCCTGAGAAAATATAGCTATGGATCAAGTCGCCTCCCCGGCCACCTCGGCGGGCATGACGCATTGTGTAAACAAAAAAGGACGTCGTACATTTAAGAATGTACTGAGTATGTAAAGCATGATCAATATCAATATGAAAGCATAATAGTCAACATATGAAATGACATAGGATGGGAGATAATAGTATCATTTTCATAGCACTTACTTGCTCTCCATAGGGACGTTCCATTTCTATTGCGTACTCGCGTACATACATCCGTATTCGTACTCATTAACCTTTCGTATCCATATTCGTATAGGTATTCACATTTCCCTTCATACTCATGTTCATATCATATACATTGCATACACATAGCCTTTACTTGGCATTTACATATGCTTAACATATTCGTACTCATATTGATGTCATATACATAGCATATTCGTACTCATTTTGATGTCGTACACATAACATTTATATAGTATACCCGACCACGAAGGTTTGGTGTTTCACATACCTAGCCCTACCAAGGCTCAGTGTCATACATAGCTGGCCCTACCAAGGCTCAGTGTTATCCGTACCCAACTGTAGTGGTGCGAGCGTATCGTCAAAAATCGATATACATACATATTCACTATATTCTACCCAGCCATATAAGCTCGGGGTTCACTGTCACGATCCAACCCCGTAGGCCGCGACTAGTGCCCGAACTGGGCACCCGGACACACATATCCAACGGAATCACATCAAATGATCTACACGTATACAAATATCACATCTAGTGTCAAACTATTACAAACACGAACACAGATATATCGAAGGCTATGTTTCAAACTTATATTATTTAAAAATTTCAGCGAGTTTTCTTTGTTTTTCTGACTATCCAAAAACACTCTGCACGCAGAAAATACCAACAAAGGCCACACAGGGCCAACAGATAGACATTTATATATATATGCAAGCCGACAAGGCTGCCATGGCGAACGTAATCGCCCAAAACATATATCATACAAGTCTAACCGACATATCGGGCACAACCCACACGTATATATCCACAGACCTCTAAACAGAAAGACAGAATCATATGACGGGACAGGGCCCCGCCGTACCCTTGAACAAACAAATACATAAGCCATGAACGAATATGTACCAAAATGTGGGCTCCGGAACAAAGAAGCACCCCAAGACCGCTGATGGGAATCCTAAGCCGGCGGATCACCAAAATCAGACCGTACCCGCGGCATGAAACGTGTAATATTATGGTGGTCAAGCATTTAAATACGTACCGAGCATGTAAAAACATGTATCACTATAATCGAATCGTACCGAAACGATGAGTATTTAAAAGAGCATAATAACCCCAAAATCATAAAATTGCCTTTAAAAAATAAATAACGTATCCAT